>NW_024412376.1:115973238-116228457 GCF_014898765.1 Herpailurus yagouaroundi | reverse complement strand
GAGAGAGAGGGAGACACAGAATCGGAAGCAGGCTCCAGGCTCTGAGCCATCAGCCCAGAGCCTGACGCGGGGCTCGAACTCACGGATCGTGAGATCGTGACCTGAGCTGAAGTCGGACGCTTAACCAATTGAGCCACCCAGCCGCCCCTATTTTCTCTCTTTATTTAATCTTATTTATTTATTTTTAATTGAGGTATAATTAACATAGTGTTATATTAGTTTCAGTTGTACAACATATTAATTCAATAATTCTCCACATTACTCAGTGCTTGCCACAATAAGTGTAGTCACTATCTGTCACCATACAACACTCTGACATTACTCACCATATTCCCTATGCTGTGCTTTTTTCATTTCCATAACTATTTATTTTATAACTGGAAGTCTGTTTCCTTTCTATTTCTCCCATCTCCTTACCCATCTCCTCTCTGGCAACCATCATTTTGTTCTCTGTATTTAGTCTGTTTGTTTGTGTCTTTCTTTTCTCTTTTTTTTTAGTATATATATGTATGAAAATTTAAACATGACTGTTCTAGATATAATTTCATAAGTTTCATATGTGTATTATAGAGTCATATTTTAAACAATAATTTCATTAATAAAAATGTATGATTAGTTCTATACACACAATCCTTTATAGTGCTTTAAAAATCATATATATGTACTGCCTAGAATGCATACATTTTGTAAACATAATGAGTCAATCTTCATTCACATTTTATAGAAAATGTAATTCCAGCTCCATCTTGTGGTTTATAATTGGGTTTCCAAAGTGATGCATTTTTTTTATTATACTTTATTTTTTATTGTTGTATCTTTTTATTCATTGAGTGAATATTTAATGGTTACTTGAAATTCTGTACTCTAAAGAAGATTCTATACCTCTTCTCTGTAAGATATGAAATATATCTTAATTTTTGAAGTTCTCATATTTACTATTTTCACTTTTATTACATACAAACATATAAAAGAAACACATATACTATACTAATCAAGTGCCAAACAAGTACTTATGCTAATCAATATAATAAGACTCCTTGAAATATAATCCAAAGGGCTAATTAAAATTTCACTTAAAAATATTGAGATGTAAAAAGTCAAAGCATAATATTATTTCCTTTAAAAATATTGTTTTGATTCGTAAATCTCAGTGTCTATAGCCTTGATATTTTTGCTAGGTAAAAGAAAGAGTTACATTAAAAAAAAAAAGAGCATTACATTTCAAAAATGCACTGTGTTTTTTTGTGTTCTGTAATAAAATAAGTTTAATTTTGACCTCCTTGTCTGATGGTAAGGTTAATTATTTCCTACCAGATTAATCTTCCAAGAACTTTTGAATAGTTAGTATTTATAAAATATCTATTTTAGAACAAAATACAAGTGTTGGAAATAAAAATTAAGCTTTTTTTATACTAATTTAATTACCATTTAAATTGATTTCAGGCCCCCATCCAAGCAAACCATGATTCTATGACTGACACAGTTTAGTGTGCCTCATTTGAATTTCAATGTGTATTTCACTAATTCAATTGATCATGTTTTCAGCATGCAAAAAATGGCCAATCAGAATCTAAGATCAATCATGCAAACTTAACCTTAATTTAAATTCAAAGGAGAAAACATATGATTTATACAACACTTTGTACAGTGTTAACTGTTTATGTAGATTGCCAAGTCATCAGTTTGGGTGATAAGGACCATCAGAACTAATAATGGAAGATGCCAGAAAGAATAAAGCCACAAACTTTGGTCAAGTTTGTCATTGAAATAGCTAACGCATGAGATAAATATAAAAGCAATCTAAGATATATTTTCTCTAGTTTTTTTAATATACTATGTGACATTTATTGTATATTGATTATTTATTTCTCATTTATAAAAATTTAAATATTAATGAAAGGAGGAGACCAATTTATAACCTACTAAATAGATATTTTGAGATCAATTCAGCTGGCCAACTATAAAGAGTATAGGGCTTTACAATTTAAATATGAATACACACAAAGAGATGAAAAGGTAAGAAAAACCTTTTTTAATACATCAAAAAGTATCAACTTGCAACACTGTTCACAATAGATGAAATATTTGGAAGCTCCTTTTAGCTCTTAGTTCATACATAAAATGAAATCATTTTTATATGTAATGGTTGGAGAAAAAATGTCCTGGATCTTAATATATTTTCATTAAATAAATTTACATAGATTATTGATTCCCAAAAAGTAATAATATAATTGAGTATAATAATACATAATAAAATGAACATAGACTGTCATGAAATAAATAGGATTTTCCTCTTTGTGTATAGTTTCTCCTAAGGAACCAGCCCTTTGATGCACATCCTATTCCCTCTTGTAATGGCTCTCAGCAAGAAGGTCTTATTATATAAATTGCTTCCAGACCAGAGAGTTGGGTTCGCTATAAAGCAGTCTTAAAAATCTTATAAATTAATCCCATGTCTCTTTATTATTATGATGTGAATTTGAATTAAAAGTATGGCCTGGATTTTTTTCCCTGGCTGAAAGAAAATGATATCAAGTTAAAGAATTGCTAGAATCCATGTCCCTTGCACTATCAAAGTAGCATAGAAAGAACATCCTATATGGGTAAGTAAAGAAGGACATTCACAAAGGAACAGGATAAGTGGAGAAAAGGTCCTTGGGTCATGCAAGTTACCAAATTCTAGTTGTTACTGTGATCCAGCCACATTTCTACACTTGTGTTTGATGTAAAACTTCTGCATCTTTTTCACAATAGTTTATTTTTGCTTATATCAATTTAAATTGCATTTCAATCATTCAAATGTAAAGATACCTAATTTAAAAGAAAGCTAAGTTGTATCCAGTACAATATTTTAGAAGACAATTCAGGACTGGCACAGAATCTTGAACCATCATTAATCCAAACTTTTGAAATGTGATGTACTCATAATATCTGAGTACTAGAATTTACTAATAAAGATATTTGTTTTTCATAATTTTATTTTTCACATTTTACTATTTTATATTAAACATCTTTCTCCGTATTGACTTGCAGGTGCTTCAGATCACTACGTGCTCACTTTCTGTACGTTTTCTGCGTTTACACTGTAAGAGCTTTTTAAGTAGAAACACACATGTCCCACATACATATAGTTGTCTGTATATATGTATGTATAAAATGATAGGAGCAAATTTACTTGTTAATCTATCAACACTTTTAGTCTTCAAAGCAATACATTATATTTCTTACACAGGAAATACTCTTATGAAAATTTACTCAGTTTAAAGGACTTGAGACATTAAAAATGATAAGTTGTTTATCAAAATATAAGACACAACTACTTTCTCCTTAATCTTATCAAAATCCTTTTGTTAGTATTTGCATGGTCCATTTATGTCAGAATATGTATTGACTAGTGGTAGTTTTGACCCTTTATAGATACATGCCTTCACTTGTCTATGAGTATCTTCATTGGTTTGTAAACAAAAGCAAAATTTGTCCTTTTAATTATTAATAATTATGCTCAGTTAGTGTTTTAATAAAAGAAATTGTGAAGTACTCCTAGAAGTAAAAGAAATCTAAAAAAAAAAAAAAAAGCATATGACTTTTTTCCACTGTACCTAATTAAGCTAAATACTAGCAAACATTTTAAAAGTAAGAGAAGGGGTGCCTGGGTGGCTCAGCCAGTTAAGCATCTGACTCTTGGTTTCAGCTCAGGTCATGATCTCGGGGTTTGTGAGTTCAAGTGCCACATCAGGCTTTATACTAACAGTGCAGGGCCTGCTTGGGATTCCTCTCTCTCCCTCTCTCTCTGCCCCTTCTTCACTCTCTCTCTCAAAATAAATAACCAAACCACTAAAAAAATAAAAATAAGAAAGAAAAGTGATTATTCAAATTATAAAAGAGAACTTTGCAATAGTTTTGATTCCATAATTGGTGAATTAATCAGGTTTTTATACAGATAAATATAATTATTAAGTCTTCTCCAGGGGAAACCATAATTTCCCTAATTTTCTAAGATATTTAATATAGAAATAGAAATCTAAAGCACATACACCCATTTAATTTCAGAAAATAACAATGAGCAAAATTACTTCCTGCCTTTTATGATTCCATTTTCTTTACTTTTATTCTACATCATCCAGTGCATATGATGGCAAAAAAGCCCATTAAGAATTGCTTTGAACCTGATAATGTATCACATTTTGCATTTGGTTCAAAAAATAGGAAATGTAAAGTATAAGACAACCTACATAGCATGGTTAATAGTTACCAAATGCTGATATCTTTAAAGTTTATTTATATCTTTATGTGTATCTTTGTGCGTGCGTGTGTGTGTGTGTGTGTGTGAGTGTATGTGTGTGTGATTTAATCATCACAAATATCTAGGTTTTTATTTTTTTTTCTCAAACATGGAAAACTAGCTCCATAACACCTTTTACCTTAACCTTTTACAAAGAATTTTTGTTTCTGTATGTTGGTCAAATCTTAAATATTACTTTCTCAAGAGAACTCTGAAAATTCAATTAGCCACCCAAGCTCTGTTGTATTATGTGTCAAATTACCTATTAAACCACACACTTGCTTAATTCTCTGCATCGTCACAGCTACTGGTATATGTTTTTATTGCTTTACTTATTTATTCAACTAGCATACAAGATATTTTTATTAATCACATTTTCAAGGTTTCATACGTGAATGAATTCACATCCTGATTTCACTCATTTCATTCAGCCAGCATTGGGCTTGACAAAACAATGTTAACGACAAGTGTCTAATGAATTGAAATGAATTTTCTAGTCTTTCCACCTGTCATAAAAAGAACACTTTTCAAAAGAGATAGCATAAAGAAAAAGGATTTATAGTTAGATAACAGATATTTAATAGGGATTAACTGTTAGTATTAGCTCAGTACCTAAGCATTAGCCTTGATTGAAATTTGGAAAGTGTATAATAACACTCAAACTGAGGTTTAAAATGAGAAAAAAAACTGTGAAAGATAACCTAATAAAAGCATCTGCAAAATAAAAATTTGTAGTGAAGTAAAATGTAAGTACTTTCTCACAATCTTTATTCAAAAATATGCATATAAATAAATATTTATAAATATAAATGTATAAATATATCTATGAATATATATGAATAGGAATATATATGAATGCATATTGGTATGTGTTTGTAGATGTATATTTTATAAATATTATATAAAAATATGTGCCCCAAATAATGATTTCAGTGCATGTATTTTATATTCTGTTTATTTATATTTATTTAAAAAAAATTTAATGTTTATTGATTTTTGAGAGACAGAGAGAGACAGAGCACAAGCAGGGGTGGGGCAGAGAGAGAGGGAGACACAGAATCTGAAGCAGGGTCCAGGATCTGAGCTGTCAGCACAGAGCCCAATGCAGGGCTCAAACTCAAGAACTGTGAGATCATGACCTGAGCCAAAGTCAGACACCTAACTAACTGAGCCACCCAGGCGCCCCTAGTTTTTAATAAAGAGTAAATGCAAGATTCAACTGTAAATAAGTGATAAATAAATGTATTCAAATCTGTGAAATATACTTTTTCCATAAATGTAGAATAAAGTTATTATAGCTTTAGTTACTCATTATAATTTTAATTCATATTAACATATGTAAATATTTAGAGTTAAAGAGGGACTATTTTAATAATCTTAATTTGATTTTATTTATTAGAAATATATATTACAAGATTTCAGAGAGAATGTTTCATTAGTGATTTTCAAACAATGATATTAAATAAAGAATTATACTTTAACAATTTTAAGGTTTTAGTCATCATAAAGTGGCAGTATAATTTGAGAAATAAAATTAAAACAAAGAAAATAAAGTGTATATTGATTAAATGTGATCATTGGTTATGCCAAGAGTTTTATATTGTTTGGCTCTGAAATCCCAAATTAAGAAACACTGTGCAAGCATAAGATGCCATGACTCCCTCATGGTCTTAATGAGACAAATTATGGTAGATATAATGAAAATATTTTGATCCTCCTTTAGGGATACCTAACCTTTCAGATTGATTTTCATATATTCAGTATGACCAATTAGAAGTAAATGTCCATGGACCCTGTTAAAATAAGCTATTGCATTACATGTACAGAATATCTGCTTTGCAGTGAGCCCCAGAGGGGTACTTGACAGTCCATAGAGACCAATTTATGAGGATTGTAGAAATATTAATTTTGGATATGACAGAAGGTAGAACAATTCAACAGTGCAGCATATCTCAGTGCTGATGTCTTAGGGTCTAGGTAATTAAATATGTGGAATTTGACTGTGTGGAATTTGATTTAAACTCTGCTTTTAACATGACAAAAATATTGAAACCAAATTCTAGAGAAATAACATAAACAACTGGAAAAAAATGAACTAATATTATAAATGGATTATATTTGCCTAGAAACAATATAAATTTAACAGTAACAATACATAGTATTGCAAATTAATCTGAATATCATTTTTAGAAAAGTTCAAACTATTATGTAAACTCTTTATCATCATATGTCCAATTGTTGAGTTGGAAATTATATTTAGTTTACCACTGATAAAATTTGCCTCATGGGGGCACCTGGGTGGCTCAGTCAGTTAAGCTTCTGACTCTTGGTTTCTGCTTAGGTCATGATCTCCTGGCTTTTTGGCTTCAAGCCCCTCATTGGGCTCTGTACTGACAGCATGGAGTCTGCTTGGGATTCTCTCTCCCTCTCTCTCTGCCCTTCCCTCACTTGCACTATCTCTGTCTCTCTCAAAATAAATAAACTTTTTTTTAAATTTTTTTTTCAACATTTATTTATTTTTGGGACAGAGAGAGACAGAGCATGAACGGGGGAGGGGCAAAGAGAGAGGGAGACACAGAATCGGAAACAGGCTCCAGGCTCTGAGCCATCAGCCCAGAGCCCGACGCGGGGCTCGAACTCCCGGACCGCGAGATCGTGACCAGGCTGAAGTCGGACGCTTAACCGACTGCGCCACCCAGGCTCCCCTAAATAAACTTTTAAAAAAAAAATTTGCCTCATGGTTTTTTAAAATGTATCTGAAAACACTGTGTGAGGAAAGCTATGCCAGAAACATCAATTTATGCATTATTTCAAAATGCTGTGTATAAAATACTTTCTAAAACATACTATGATATTACAACTGTTACAACATTCCCATAAACAGAAGTTTCTTAAAAGAAGTACATTAAATAATTTTATAATTTTTAGGATTTTGTGATTTTCTGTGTATTTATTTTATGATATTTCATTATATCACGATCTTTTTTTGAATTATCTTTAAAATATAAAATAATCAGTAGCAAAAGGATATGTTAAGAAGTTTGATTATCAGGACATTCAGTTGTTTTTATGTTAATTACATGGTGTGCCTGGGTGGCTCAGTTGGCTAAGTATCTGACTTGGGCTCAGGTCATGATCTCATGGTCTGTGGGTTCAAACCCCATGTCGGGGTCTGTGCTGACAGCTCAGAGCCTGGAGCCAGCTTAGGATTCTGTGTCTCCCTCTCTCTCTGCCCCTCCCCTGCTCATGCTCTGTCGGTCTCTCAAAAAATGAATAAATATTAAAAAAAAATTTTTTAAAGAGATGCTTATCCACTGAGCATTCATAGATCAATATTGCTTACACTCCTACAAGAAGGCAGAGCTCATTAATATTTTTTTCCTGTTCTTCTAAAGAAATTTTCACAAAAACCCTTACATAGGAATTGAAGAAATATTTTACAACAATGAAATTCATTTTTTAACTATTTAAAAATTGTTTAATCCAATATCATATTTCTCTATCTCTAGAATTAATTTGAATCATCTATTACCAAAACAAATTCACTTTGGGTCTCCTGCAATTTTAAAGGTTTTCCGGTGGTTTTTATACTTATGAGTAATCAGGTTTGAATGGGTAAATGGTAGCTTTCTTCGTAAAGTGGGAGAAGGGAGATTGCAAACAAAATTAGAAACAGTGTCACAAAGCCAAAACAACATAAGCACAGCCTCAGGAAGATACATTTGGAAATAGTAAATAAAGATTTTGAGTTTTTGCAAATTAATTGCTTTAAAACTATGCAATCCTTTATACCCCTTGGGGACTGCTCTTGCATAATCTAGGTTCTATGTAATCCAATTGCAAGATTACTTTTCAAGTGTTTTCTCTTATACTGTAGTTTTATAACAGGAAAAAATCGAGAGAATTTATTGAGGAAAATAACCACTTTTTCTTCAGGAAAAAAAATTTATTTGTGGTATGTAACAAGAACATTCAACTGATCGATAAAATTTATAATTTATTAATTGTTTTTGCAGTTACTTCCTATTGTTACAGAAAAAAACTATCATTACCATAAGCATATATATTTTTCAGAATTAGACATAATTGGCTTCTCATTTTGTGCCTTTGCTTTCTATGTTTTTGTAATTTTAGTATGCTCTTCTGACCCATGTACTCCTTTCTTAATTTGTTTCTGTATCCCAAAGTGCTACTAGTTATTATTCCCCACTTCTTTCCCAATAATTTATTTGCATGTAGTATCATTATATATTTTTTCACTATATAGTATCATGCATAAATCATATGTAATCTTATTCTAAAAAGAAATTGTTTAATGTAGAAAATGTAATAAAAGTAAAGAAAAATCACATTACTCCCTACTCCTAATACACATAAATGGCAACTATTAATAATTTGGTATACAGATTTAATGGTTCTTTCTATGAATATATTATTTTCATAGTTTCACAAAAATTTAAAAAAAAAGGAAATGTTGTATTTTCTTTTATTTTGTAGCTTGCCACTTTACCAAACTTTTTATTAGTTCTAGTAAGTTTTCATTTCTCCTTCTGGCTTTTCCAGGAATACAGTCATGCTATCATGAGAAAAAAAAATATTCTTCTCTGTATTTCAGAAAGCCAACTTCATTTGTTGGCAATCACTCCTAAACAGACAACTGCCATGTTATTTTACACATGCTCACCTTTCCTTCAGACTCCTGCAATCAGATAAACTATATATTCTCCTTCTGCTCCTCACTGAACATATCATTTCCTTGCCCCACCTTAGCTCCGATTGGACTTCAGGTAAATAGTCTCTCTTAATATCATTTCCCATTTCTGAGTCCCTCATTTACTTAAGCATTTATGTACTTGGTTGTCATGTCCACTATTAGTGTCCTTCTAATTCTTTTGGCGCTATACTTGCACTTTTACTGTCATACCTTAAGTGAACCTTCATTTATCCCTCTACTCAATGAATTTAGTGTATTTCCTTTACCAATTACAGATATTTATCGAGAAAATTCATGCACATGATTAAAAATTCATATACAAAAAAGCTAAAAGCTAACCACACAAACAAGCCCTCCATCCCATCCTTTCCCAGACTTTTTTTTTTTTCCTTTGGGAAAGACGATTCCTATCAACTAGATGTGCATTCCATTATTTAAAAGAAACTATACCTGTTAGAAAATATGTAAATAGCTCTATTTATCAATTTATCAATTTCAGAGATACTTTTTTCTTTTCTGAAACACAATATATAAAGATCTGACACACTGGCAACGTTGCCTGCCGCCCTTGCCTCCTTGATTGTCAGTTGACACTGCAGTGTCATATGATGTTCTAAACTTCCTCTTCTTGGTTAACAACCAACATGGTATCTCTTACCAGAGTACTTTGTGAAATGACGTTTGGACTCCCCAAATCTAACTGCCATGTCCCTACTGTCTGTTTTCACAGGCTCTGTCATCTGAACCTCTCTGCATTTACACTAAAAATAAGAACATAAGAACATATAAGAACTTGCTTCCACCTTAGAAGCAAGTTATAGTCTATATGATTTGGGTACAAAATTTTAATCCAAAGTTAGAAAATGTACATAGTTTTTTTTTTCTAATGATCATTGTATAAATATTGTTTACCATGGATCCAAGTAGTATTAAAATACCTAAAATATTTGAATCATCAGGGAAATCTGACAAACCATTCTTTTTCAAAGGGCTCACAGGTTCCATGGGTCAGAAATTTGAATAGAAATGATTTGTCATCTTCTGCCCTGGTGCCACAGCTGGGGAGACTTGAGTACTTCAACATGACTAGAATGGCTGGAGGCTGAAACCATTTAGCAGTTTCTTCACTCTTATGTGTGATCCCTCAGTTGTGATGAACTAAAGGCTGAGCTCAAGTGGAAGTGTTAACCAATGGCTATACGTGACCTCTTCATGTATCCATGTAGTTTAGAGTACGTCATACCGTGGAAGCTTCAGAGTTCTTGGACTTCTTTCATGGTGGCCCAAAGAGAACATGTTCTCTCAAAGAGAACAAAACAGAACTAGAAGGAAGCTACAAGACCTTTTATGATTCAGTCTCAGAAGTCAGAAAGTATTACTTGTATACTCTTGGGGGAGGGCAGTTATAAGGAGAGGGGATACAGACCCCACTTCTTGATAGATGAAGTGTCAAAGAATTTTTCGCTGTGTGTTTAAGATAGCCTTATGGTCACATGTTAAAAGTGTTATCTAAACACATGAATATGTAAGCAAAGGGGAACATTTTTGCATGCTAAATGTACAGAATATTTTGGAGTACACATTCGATAACACTCTGCACTTCAAATTTGGAAGACTGCAATGCCACATGATCCTAAACATGCAGGAAAATCATAATATTCATGGACCTGATATTGTAGCTAATTGATATTGTATGATATGTCCAACAACCTTGCCTATATTTTCTCTTAATATTGGCAAAATTGGCCAAGGTCATGAAGTAGTAATAGTCACAGAGCTTATGGATGAGTCTCCTCCCAACTTAGATAAGTATTTCTCAGTAGCTGAGTATATTTATTAATAACATTCTGGAGAGTATCAAAACTAAGACAATCCTGTAAGGCTGGACTGTAGTAATGACTACAAACTGATTTCTGCTTATGTAAGTTTCTCAAAGACTAATGTACATGTGCTTAAATTCAAATCTGTTAAATGAGAGGTTATTAACAAAGCGTCAAGAGAAGAATGGTGATATAATTTACTCAATTCAGAATGATCAATTTTTGGAAGGTGTGTATGAAAATCATGGGTCTTACCATTATAATAATGACTATACTATACATTGGGTTATAAAGAAATATGAGAAACCAACAGCATATTTTCCTGAGCCATACATTATCTTAGACCATTTCAATAATAAAATAAAAAGTCATGAAATAGCATTATTGTTTTCATTTTGTTGATTGCAAAGTTTTTATCCTGCAGGGTATGTTGGAAAAATTTATGGTTTCAACCTTTAGTTTAGAATTAATGTTATTGCTGAGCTTTGGGATTACAAATAGCTATCTATTCCCAACATAACAACAGACAACCTTTACAAAAGCCATTTAATAAATACTGCCTTTGCTAAGGAAAAAAAAAAAGTTCATTGTGTGAAAGCAATTGACAAAGGGCAGGTAATAATCTAATGGAGAAAGGTTATAAAATTAACAGAGGGAAAAAACTTTAATTCTATTAATAATGTTCTATCTCTTTGGCAAAATAACACTGTCAAATATTTCTAGCACACATCATTTTTTAAATACTCCTGAAAAAATAAAAGGTTCTCCATGCATTATTTTCTTTTCAAAAAATTTTTTTAATGTTTCTTTTTTGAGAGAGAGAGACAGAGCACGAGTAGGGGAGGAGCAGAGAGAGAGGGAGGCACAGAATCTGAAGCTGACTTCAGGCTCTGAGCTGTCAGCACAGAATCCGACACGGGGCTCAACTCAGTGAGATCATGACCTGAGCCGAAGTCGGAAACTCAACCATCTGAGCCACCCAGGAACTCCTCTATGCATTTTATTCTATAAAGTTATAAACCATTTAAATATTTTTATAGAGCAAGGAATGCTAGTTCCTATGTTAATTCAGGATATTTAAAAATAAACTTCAATATTAGTTTTATATATTATTTTGCAAATGAAAATCTTATAACAATGCCAAGGAAATTTGTCTTCATTGCTTTCAATGATCTAAGCTGAAATATTGAAATTATGCATGAAATTGGGCTTTGGGATAAAAAAAGTTTGATCATTTGGTTATCATGCAATGCAAATTTCCGGTTAGTATATAATCTTCATTCGCATAGGCTATAATTCTAGCCTAAAATATTTTTTGTTTCTTTATTTGTTTTAGAAGATTTAAAATACCTGATAAACTAACTGCTGTCCGTACATAAGTAAAGTTTTCTCCTTGTAGCTGAATGAAAATTTCACAAAATTAGTTAAATATGCATTGCATGTTAATTTCTTTATGAAACTATTGGCTCACTAGTGCACAGATAGTGATGACTGAGTTCAAGTGTTAAGTATGTGGTTTTTTTTTTTTAGTACAGAAACAATTAGCTCACTGATTGTGTGATTGCTCAATATACAGTTTATGTGAAGTGACACCAGGGCTCTGAATATGGTGCAGGAGGCAAAGCATGAATGCCCTTTACTCTGGCCAAGGTGATTTGTTTAAGAATGGCATAATTGTGTGCTCTTTATGAGTTGTCTATATAAATTTAGGTTTTATTACATTTAAGAAAAGAACACTTGCAAATAAGTCTATAAAATGTATTATTATTCAAAAGAAGGTGCAGGAATGAATATAAGGAAGAATGTCTTAGTGCTTATTATTGTTACTTTGTCATGTTCCATTTTATAGAAGATTTTATGTATTTATTCAAGATCCATTTAAAGCTATTAAATAGGATAGATATAACAAAAAAGTGTTTTTCCTCTTTAGTATTTTTGTTAATAATTTTAAACATTTGATCTTTCTCCAGTATAATTCAATAAAGAGGCTAAGTAAAGCTAAGTTTTGATCTTAATAGAACAGTTTATTCAGTACAGAGAGGTGATGTGGCTTATATGTTTCGTATATAAGTATAAATATACATATATAATGTAATATATATTTAATATATATGTGTATTTGTATATTTATGCATATATACAAACATGTTGTTACTATATTATATATTAAATGGGGTTGTATAAGGTATATTTGAATCGTGATTATAATTCAAAATAAAGGCATTGTAAATTACATGTAATTTTTTTTCAATTTTATTTTCAAGAATGTTACTACTTATTTTTGGTGCAGGTACAAATAGAAGAGAAAATATATGTATATATATATTTAAAACTTTACATTGACCCAAGCAACAATAAATTACATAATTTTACTTCTGTTGATTCAACTCATTTTTGCTCAGTTTTAAGGAAACAGATTAGTTCATAGAAATATATTATTTTTCAATTTTAGTTATTATTTTTATTTTTTCTAATTTTGTAAATATTTCAATATTACTATAAGAAAAAGTGAACAAAAAAACACTTAAAATATAATACAAAACAAATTTATATTTGCCCACCACTGTGTATAAGACCTAAAATTCTTATGATTTTTAGTTTGCAAAGTATTTTCATATAAAGCAGTTAGATGAATATTGACACCAAGAATTGACAAAAAATAAACTTACAAAATAATTTACATTTAGAGGATTGATTTTATAGTAAACAACTATCAATTAATTATAAATATACTAAAACCTAAAATTCAACTTTACTTTTACTTGTGATTGTTTTGGCATAAGCATGAGTATAATCTATTATTCTACTTCAGTCTATTATAAATTCTATCAATTATTAATTTTACACAGAAAGACTATAACAGAGAAAGAATGTATAATCTCTATTACTCATTTATTTTTAGTAATTACAATCCAACACGTATTTGATTAGGTAATATTCTTGGTTCTGCAGATAATCTAAAGAAATATAAACCACAAAGATTCTAGAATCTGAATGTTTTGAAAAAGTGAATAAAAATATAAATGTGTCAGAGTGCATTCCGATCAGCGACAGACTCCTAATTATGATCGGGTCATGATCTCACTAATTCCTGAGATCAAGCCCTGCATAGGGCTGTGTGCTGAAAGTGGGGAGCCTGCCTAGGATTCTCTCTGTCCCTCTTTTTCTGCCCCTCCCCAACTCATTCTCTCTCTCTCTCTCTCAAAAATAAATAAATAAATAAATAAATAAATAAATAAATAAATAAATAAATAAATAAATAAATAAATAAATGTTTAAAATAACGAGAAATGTGTCAAAAACAAGCGCCACAAAGAATGGATGGCACAATATAGTATCTTATTACTTTTAATTGGCAATTACAATTAATAATTACTTACATAATCATAATCAGAGTAAGAAGTGAGCACTATACGCAATTTTGTTTTTTTCTCTCTGGAGGAGGTGAACTTCCAGATACTATATGTGATATTTTTATTTGAAGACTTTCAAGATGATAAGACTTAAAATAGTTCTTAAGTACAATAATGGTTATTTTGGAAATTGGAAATGTGCCTAGTGAGGAGACAGAAGTTACTATAGTATCATAGAATAAAGACTTTTGAAGTAAGAGTAAGTATAAAGCATATACACATTAAATTCCACAAACAATCTCTTAAGGTGAGGAGGAAAAGGAAAAGGAAATTGAAATAAAAATGAATACAAAACTCAGTTTAGGGGAGTTAAGTGATTTGCCAAATAATACCATTAATGGTTAGAATAACAGGGCCAAAACGATATTTCAGAAGATGAGTATTTAAAGACAACTAGAAGTGCAGTTTAGTGCTATAGCATTTAATGTAATATTTCTTAATATGTGTGGGGAAATAGGTTCAAGAATTCCTTATACTTAACCTAAATGTGTTCAAAAAGCTTAGGGTGGAAAGCCACCACCACAGGGAGAAAGCGCCCAAGGTTAGTTAATGAGATATTATAAGGGGATCACGAGTAACTTGTTATATCACCTGCAGGAAACTACTTTCCATCTGGCGCCAATATACTTTGATCACAACCTCAAACTCCCACTTTCCTCCCAGACCCTTTGCTTCTTATGCACACAAGTTAATGATTATTATCTGATTTTCTTCACGTTCACCACATGTTAGAGCTCAATAAATACAGAGATGAAATCTCTGCTCAGGGCTCCTGTCTCCTCCCAGATATTAGCTTCTCTCGTTTTCATTTCTATGTCCGCTCTCTTGCTGGAGAAGAGAGAAATCCAGGCTCATGGTCTGAGACAAATATAGGTTTGCAAAAACTCTTCTGATATCCATTTCAAAAAGTAGTCTCTGGAATATACCAGTTTCAACTCTTATTTTTGTTGTTGTTTATTTATTTTTGAGAGAGAGAGAGAAAGAGTGACAGAGTGTGAGCAGGGGAGGGGCAGAGAGAGAGGGAGACACAGAATCTGAAGCAGGCTCCAGGCTCCTAGCTGTCAGCACAGAGCCCCATGTGGAGCTCAATCTCAAGGACCACAAGGTCATGACCTGAGTCGAAGTCAGATCCTTAACTGACTGAGCCACCCAGGTGCCCCTAGACTCTTATTTTTAAGCAACAGCTCAATCCAAAGTGACTTAAGTTAAAAGGGAATATAAAAAAAAATCTGCAGTAACTTACTTTCTGGTAATCTTAAATATTATCACCAGAAATCAGTGTCTTGCTCTCCACTTTGGCCTCATTTTCAGTTTCTATATTCTAACAAAGTAGCTTCCAGCTCTTCCCAGTATGCATTCTCCTACTTTCAAGTCCAGTGAAAAGAATATCATTCTCAGGTTGTTCCAACAAAAATCCACATATTAGCTCATAATAGCCTCATTAGGCCATATGCCATTATCTAACTCAAATAACTGGCTAAAGAAACATGATATCTGAAACATATGCCCATTTATGGAGCAAGGACTAATTTAACATTACATAAACACATGGTTTAAAATGTGTTTAAACACCTGGTTTAAAGCTAGCTCTGCTTAATCAAAGTCAAGCTTCTATTATCAGAACTAAGGTTCTGATGTAAGTTTAGAAAATTGTGGATCCTATACTCTCCTCTGAGAACAGAACACACACAGTACCCTGTAAAAATCTTCAAGAAGTTGTATAGGAAATAAATATGCTAAATTTGTTGAATCCAGAGTCTTCCACGTTTAACTGACCATTACCACAATTTCTTTGAAAAATTCTTCTATATCACTTTCAAAGTTTGATAGAACAAGTGTTTGTTTGCAAACCAAAACATTTCCCAAAATGTTCTGGGAAACACTGATACATAATTGATTTTGAGAATGAGTTTTTATTTTACTTGGTACCATGATGTAGTATTGAATAGTTTCCTAATTGGTAATGTGATTGAAAATATATGATCTGGAATTACTGGACTAGCAATGTTACACAAGCTGGGCTGTGGTAAGGATAGACAGAAAATGACAGGCTATTTGGAGGTGTGCACAGTTGCGTCTCAATGTCCACATCATTGACTCATCCACAGAAGCCAGTGTTATGTTAGGTAATCTAGAAAAGCCAATGTAAGTAGATTTATATTGTGTTAATTCAAACTCAAAGAATAAGGGCAAGGATTTGGGTGCATATGAGACATTTCAAAGGAAAAATTCATAGACAATAATGCCTTTAAAAAAAATAAAGGTAAGAGATGATTAAAATTAACAGATTTTAAAATAAATAAACAGATTACGAAGAAATTAGAAGAATTTACAGTATATAACTGGTTTAATAATTTGAGCCAGTTTTCATCAAGTGATAATTGGAAGAATATGTGCAGCTTGTTTGGTGTGTGTGTGTGCGTGTGTGTGTGTGTGTGTGTGTGTGTGTGTGTGTGTGTGTGTTGATACATTATATGCAGAGTTGTTTCAGAGAACTCAAAAGACCAAGTAAAGATTGATCTAGTGGAATGTTAGAGATAGTTACTATGTGGAAATAATACTGATATTACAAGGCTAGGTAACAATTAAGTGGACTTTAAGAAAGTGGAGAGATGATGGGGCACTTGGGTGGCTCAGTCGATTAAGTGTCTGACTTGATTTTGGCTCAGAAATCAAGCAGCACAGAACCTGCTTAGGATTCTCTCTCTCCCTTCCTGCCCCTCCACTGCTCATGCCTCTTTTCTCTCAAAATAAATAAATAAACCGACTTCAAACAATAATAATAACAGGGTATATTTATAATACAAGTATGTTACTAAAAATAATAGATTTGGGGGCTCCTGGCTGGGTCAGTAGGTACTGAATGTGACTCTTAATCTCAGGGTTGTGAGTTCAAGCCCCACATTGGACATGGAGCCTAGTTAAGAAAACCATTGCTTTTTTTGATTTTGCTTAACTGGGATTTAAAGTTAATATTTCCTACTATCAACATTGATATTATCAACATTATCAACTTTGACAGCATGTAAGGTCATAAAGCAATTTGACATTATCTGTGATTCTGGAAATGAAAGTTGTCGAGATCACTTTACTACAGTGTAAATTCATATATAAGTGCTGCTTTGCTTTGTATATTTAGCATGAATTCATTAAGAAATACTTTCGGGTTAGCAGCAAAAGCTATTTTCCAAAGCCATTCAGTATACAACATTGGTGGTTGAGGGTGGTTCTCTTAAAAAAAACAAAAACAAAAACCAAAAACTCTACCCTGAACTAATTCAATCACAGTAAAACTTCATGATTTCAAAGTCGAGATTTTATGTGGTAAATCAAGTAAGGATATCTACCTTCTATTTCTGCAAAAACTCTTGGAATTAATGAAGTTTAAGTTCATGAGAACATGTGAAGCTCATCATTTACACGGTTAGTTCAGTAACACATGATAGATTCACGTATTTTTGACAAAGTATCTACTCAAGAATAATTCACTGCTTAACTGTTAATATGCTATAAACACCTACTATTTTCAAAAACTTTGAGAATTTGTTCAAATATGTCATTTTTTTCCACATATATTTTCCATACAAGCAGTTGTAGCACATTTTAACATATTCCACTTGAATTTGTACTACATTACTGTTTCTCAATTTATTTGAAAATATTCTCACATGTAGCATTCTGTGCAGAATATTTTGTAGAGGCTAATTCTTCTGTCATTTCAAACTTTGCACTGACTCTTCAAATAAACATTTTAGTAGTATAGGTACCACATGTCAACTTTTTAACAAGAAACAAAACAAACTGCTGAAAGGCACTTGCCTTGTTTTTAAGTGAATATTGATGTTGCTTCTAATGTCTTCAACTCTTCAAACAGCTGTTCTCACCAAAAGGCTAATAGTATTAAAAAGTAGCTTTCTTTTAGATACATTTGTCTGGTTGTTGCAATCAAATACCATTTCAAGAAATCATGAGCAAATATCTTTCCTCGCTTAGCAAAAAATGACCTGGTCAGAAACTTGGTTTGTTCTGTGCTCATTTTCTTTTATCTTTCCATTTCTTTTTCTTCCTTTCTTTCTTTCTTCCTTTCTTTCCTTCTTTCTTTCTTTCTTTCTTTCTTTCTTTCTTTCTTTCTTTCTTTCTTTCTTTCTTTCTTTCTTTCTTGCTTCCTTCCTTCCTTCCTTCCTTCCTTCCTTTCTTTCTCTTCCTTCCTTCCTTCCTTCCTTCCTTCCTTCCTTCCTTCCTTCCTTTCTTTCTCTTCCTTCCTTCCTTCCTTCCTTCCTTCCTTCCTTCCCTCCTTTCTTTTTCTTTCTTTCTGTTTTAATTTTGTAAAGAAAAAAAATTTTTTTCAGTTTATTTATTTATTTTGAGAGAGAGAGAGGGAGAGAGAATGAGCAGGGGAGGTGTAGAGAGAGAGGGAGGGAGAGAATCCCAAGCAGGCTCCATGCTGTCAGCCCAGAGTCCAGTTCAGTGATTGATCGCACCAACCCTGAGATTAGGACCTAAACTGAAATCAAGAGTCGATTGTTTAACAGATTGAGCCACCCAGACAACCCCAGAAATTTTCATATAATAAAAAATCCCGTTTTAACTTTCTAACTTTTCTGACTGCTGCTTTCTAATGATCTGGTAATAATGTGATGAGTGCTATAGTGTCCAGTTTCATTTTATAATAAAAATAACATTCAACCGTCAAAAATTTATGACAAAATAATTCACATGTCCATGTTCTTAAAAGTGTGATGTTGAAGTCCACTTTTATCTTCTTTTCTTATTTTGACATGATTAGGAAGGTCTGGTATTAAAAAATAAAATACAAATTCTATTGAGTTACAACCACATCAGTGCACTATCCCATGTTCTATTACAAGTACTGAACACTGCTACTGTGGGACTAAAACAGTCATTAAATACATAAATGAATGAATGTGACTGTGTTGTAGTAAAACTGTCTGGAAATTTGAATTTTAATTTTCTATAATGTTTATTTACATGATACATTATTCTTATTATTCTTTTTCAACCATTAAAATTCTTTTAAATATTTGCCCTACCAAGAACAGGTAGCCAACCAGTTATGGTCCATGGACCATAATTTACTGACCTTTCTACTATTATATATTTATATATACACATACACACACACATAGACACACACACACACACAAAATGCTTTAACCCAGAAAAGTTAACTGATCATTGGCGTTTCCCAAGTGATAAAATATATTTTCAAAAATATTTTTCACTTATATAAACTATAATTAAAAGACTGAAAATAAAGTTATTTTAAAAATCCATTTAAGAATCATGGGTACAGAAAGACAATGAAGTTATGAAATTTTGAAGTTTTGCAAAATCAAGTGAAACAAGATGAGAAGAAAAGCTTTGATAAGCCTAGCATTCTTAACTTTGTGTGGGTAAAACTAGAATGAGAAAATAAAAAAGGACTCACTTTCGATGCACAAATACTATTTTAAATCATAATTTGTTTCCCAGGAAACAATGATGAGTAATATTTGGTCTTCTGTCAATTAAGATACTCATTGTTTATATTAACAGGTCATTTTCATTCATGTTACAATTAATAATGTTTTGCTTCTTTAAAAATCGACCTATTTTTTCACTTTTGGGTCTCAATTTACTACTTTTTCATATGTAGTAATCCTTCAATAAATCATTAAAGTTGTATAGTATATCATTAATTGTTAATGAAATGATGATAAGCACAGCATTTGCAATGAAGAGCCTTGACCTATCTCTGCTCATTAATGTGTGATCTTAGTCAATCACTTAGGCTTTCTGTGCTTAGTTTCCTTAGGTCTGGTCCTCCAGGAACAGATCCTCAGATGAGAATTTGAATACAATTAATTTATTAAGGAAGTGTCCCCAGAAGAATATTGTGAGGGAGTTGAGTTACCAAAACTGGGAAGGGGAAGTACCCAAGTAAGGATGTATTTTGAAGCAAAGATTGAACCTCAGAGTGTCACATGGGAAGCTCTATAGTGTACCCTAGACCTTGGAGTTAGACTCACTTGAAGGAGAAGGTGTGGGACTTTTCTACTCTGTCTACCAGTTGGTGATTGGCTCTATCACTAATGACATGTAACCTCACAACACTTGGCCAGAGAAATGCCAGTAGTCCAAAGGCGGTCCTCTGGAGAAGTCTCAGAATAGGCCATCAGGAGCAAAGCAGTCAGAAGGTGGGAGATAGGCACCCCTATGGCAGAACTGAGGCCTTGTGGGTGAGACATTGCCTGTCTGCTAAAGCTGAAAATAGGAGTATAATATAACCTAATATTGTTGAGTACTTACTTTATTACAAATCTTAAGCAAAGCACTTTATTTTTCTTTAAGGTTATACTTTTGCATAGTATACACTCAATAAATGTTACCCAATATTTCTATTTTTGTCACTTACAGAAATTCAGCTTTGTTGTATGTATATAGAAGTTAAAAACTTGAATTATATATCTTTTTATTTAAATATCAGAATGTCTTCAGTTATCATAATTTATTATTTAATCTTATGTATTGTCCCGAATGTAAGACTATTCCAGTTATTATTTTAATTGAACTTGCAAAATTCCCATAACAATAGCAGTCAAGTTCCTAGTACTTTAAGTTGGAGAAAAATGAATAGGTAGCTTGTGAATACATTAGAGAATTGTATTCAAGTTAGTCTTGTTTTTCTTTCAGGGCATGCTATTTGCCACATATGTGGTATTTTTTAGCACTGCAGGGAAGAAACAGGGTGAGAATTATAGTTGCTGGAAATTCCTGCCATCTGGCTTTCTAATACCTTAAATTACATGTTATAACTATTTTTCTTTGACTGCATACATCTTAACCTTTGGTTTTATACTTCTGGGAATACTACATTAACTAATCACTCGAAAAAACACACGTATGGCTTGTGTGTGTATGTGTGTGTAAAAGACATTTTCTTATTCTTAACATGACAACATTAAATAATCCATTTCCAACTGCAACATATTTTATCAAAGATAACTGCCAAAGTACAAAAGTTTTGTTTCTCTATTAAATTCATATTATTTATAAATGTCTCTTTCCAATATGGAAATTTTAGTAATTGTGCATATTCTGTTTGCTAATTGAAAGTTTACTTATAACTATAACCCATATTAATATATCCCCATTTGGGGGGATATATGTCTAGTCATAACATTATTAATTTTGGATATCAATAATAGATAGTATCCATAAGAAAGGATTTGTTCTTTCTGTAGAATGTCATATGTTTCCAGTTATTAATTGGAATACATTTTTAAAATCTCTTATGCAAATTGAAAGATTATACCATTTCTTGCTATCTTCAAATATTGTGAATGTGTCTGTGTGAGGCAGATTTTGAAAGATAGGAATTTACCATAAAGGGAAAATTAACTGCACCATATCTACAATGATTTGAGTATATAAATTGCATTGCCTTTTTATTCTTATTTGGCACTCCTGTGTGGCTCAATCGGTTAAGTGTTCAACTCTTGGTTTTGGCGCAGGTCATGATCTCATGGTTCGTGAGTTTAAGCCCTGCATCAGGTTCTATCCTGACAGTGCAGTCTTCTTGGGATTTTCTGTCTCTCTCCCTCGCTCTCTGCCTCTCACCCTTTCTCACTCCCTCTCTCTCAAAATAAATAAATAAAGGACTTTAAAAATAATAAAAAAATAAAAGGTAAAATGTATTCTTATTTAATTATTTGTATCTTACAGCAGAATGACGACAGCCTATGATGGTGAGTCACATGCATGGGAAAAATAAGACTAGACGAGCCTACAGAGAATTTTAAATATATGAAAGTTGAAATGATGCGTAAAAGCAAATGAGTGGTGCTTATGAACAAAAGTACACAGGAGGTGGAGGTCAACAACACCAAATAAGCACTCAGGTTATCAGACATTGAGAGTACACACCAGTGAAATTGATGTAATACCTACCATGGATACATAGACTTTTGAACATTTTATGATATTGAAAGTACAAATAAGTTGTTATATATTGCAAGTGCCTTACAGGTAAATTTAGAATACCATCATCCTGCTGAAACTATGATTTCTCAGAATTTCTCAGAATTTTGAGATCCCTTTGAAAGGCTCAGTCATTCTGCCTCATCTTCCTGAGTCCCACCTTCCTCCTGTGTACAAAAGTGAAATGGGAAATGAGAGATACCCTTCTTACTGTGTTTTAAGGATTTGTATATGTGTTAAAATATCCAGTGATTGAATAATATACAAGAAATGTTACTTTCTTTAATCTTCCATAAGTCACTTTAAAATTCAGCAAAATTTTAACAATCTGTTTTTGAGAACGACAATGTAAAAACTAGAAAAAAAATAAGGCTAGTGATATTGAACAAGATAAAAATATATATCTGTTTATCTGGTGTCTCATGGATTGTGAAAAGTCTAATGACTAAATCCTGGTCTTTTAACTATAGATAATGACAGGAGTTTTTAAAGTGTTTAAATTTCCCCAAACATGGAAAATGATACTATCTTTCTTATGTATTTGCCTTAACAATAAATTCTCCTAATGCCCTCAGATTGAATAACAATGATACAACCAAAGGTAAAGTGGAAAATAGCATAAAGGAGCAAAGAAAGGGTAGGATGTGTTGTTGTTGTTGTTGTTGTTGTTGTTGTTGTTTTGCTTATTTACTGGTGTTTAAGACCAGTAATTGGGTGACATACAAAAAGAAAAATGTGGCCTAAAATATGCAAACCACTTAGAGATTTTCTTTTGTTGGGACATGCCCAAGCATAATCATATATAATATATATATATATATATAGCATATATATATAATATATATGCCCAAGCATATAATATATATAATATATATAATATATATACTATATATATAATATATATGCCCAAGCATAATCATATATATATATACATATATATATTATATATAATATATATAATATATATATACATATATATATATAATACATAGCAATACTATCTGCTAAGATCATATCTGAAACATTCCCCAATATTATAAAAAGAAAAACAAAATTAATCCATTTCCTTTTCTGCTACTATAAAGCATTTTATCTTTAGATGTTTCATTTATTTACAAAATTATGTGCTTGGAAAACTGAGCCATATATTATTTATTATAAGTGATAGCTTGGTGAATCTGTGACAAAACATGGTAATAACAGGAAGACAAGTATGCCCTTAAGAATAAATCAATATAGGGGCTCCTGGGTGGCTCAGCCAGTTAAGCATCTGACTCTTGATTTCAGCTCAGGTCACCATCTCACAGTTTGTGAGATCGAGCCCCACATGGGTCTCTATCTCACAGTTTGTGAGATCGAGCCCCACGTGGGTCTCTGTGCTGACAGTGTGGAACTTGCTTGGGATTCTCAGTCTCCCTCTCTCACTTCCCCTCCTCCACTTGCACTCTGTCTTTCTCTCAAAATAAATAAACATTCAAAAAGAATAAGTCAATATAGTTATTTTTAAAAGCACATTCATAATGATATATAAGTGTATATGTATATTTCAGATTGTGGTAAGGAAATTTAACATGAAACTACCCTCTTAACAAATATTTAAGTAAGCAATGTAGTATTGTTAACTATAGCATCATGTTCCGGATCTCTGGAACTTACCTGTCTTTCATAACTGAAACTTTATATCTGTTGAACAATAATTTCCCATTTTCTCCTCCTCACTGACAACCATCAGTCCACTCTCTGCTTCTATGAATTTTACAATTTAGGCACCTCCCATAAGTGGAAACATACATTAATGACTTTTTCTGATAAGCACATTTCACTTAGCATAACATCCTCCAGATTTATCCATTCTGCATGATGGCAGAATTTCCTTCTTTTTTAAGGCTGAATAATATTCCATTATATACTATATGTAATATATAAAATGAGTTTAATTAGATTTTAATAACTGATGATCACAGCTATCCATCTAGGAATCTAAATAATAATTGATTTGAGAAACAAAGGCAAAAGAAAAAACTTAAATTTCCTTACAACTTTTACAAGCCCTTGAGACAGAGTGACTTCCTGTAGGAACTCAGCTGTCTCTATGTTAATATTTTGCCAAGAGCAAAAGGCAATTTTAGTTTAACATTATCCCAATTTCCAGATCCGGTAAGTCTACTTTAACATAAATAAATTCCTTCGGGGTGCCTGGGTGGCTCAGTCAGTAAAGCGTCCGACTTCAGCTCAGGTCATGATCTTGCAGTTTGTGAGTTCGAGCCCCCATCGGGGTCTGTGCTAACAGCTCAGAGCCTGGAGCCTGCTTCAGATTCTGTGTCTCCCTCTCTCTCCGCCCATCCCATGCTCGCGCTCTGTCTCTGTCTCTCAATAATAAATAAATGTTAAAAAAAAAAAAAAAGAAATTCCTTTGGAAATTTCCTTTATCCTACTGCCCAAGATATATGTATATGGCCCACTGATATACATCTGAAGGGTCTCATGACAAGTTTTTATTAAACAGTAATAAATGACATTTATCTAAAAGCAGCTTTTAGGTCCTGGAAGCCTTGCTCCCAAAATTCCTTAGAGATCTACACTATCCCTAATTCCCTCCCAACTTGAAAGTATATAATCAGTCACCGTCACAACCCCAGTGCAGCTCTTTCTGCCCACGGGTCCTATCCTCGTGTTGTAATAAAACCACCTTCTTGCACTGAAGATGTCTCGAGAATTCTTTATTGACCATTTCCTCCAAACCCCAACATTTCCAAATCAACCCCTATGGTGATTGATATCTTTTAACTCCTAAACTTGCCTGACCTGTAGAAAATAGCAAATTTATATTCATAGATATTTTTACTTCATATTTTTTAGCACAGCAGATTTCTGAAAAGAAATCTTATTAAGCATAGAGTATCTGTTAAACATAAACATATAACTTCACAATTATGTAACTACATTCTTTTTTTTTTTTAATTTTTTTTCAACGTTTTTTATTTATTTTGGGACAGAGAGAGACAGAGCATGAACGGGGGAGGGGCAGAGAGAGAGGGAGACACAGAATCAGAAACAGGCTCCAGGCTCCGAGCCATCAGCCCAGAGCCCGACGCGGGGCTCGAACTCACGGACCGCGAGATCGTGACCTGGCTGAAGTGGGACGCTTAACCGACTGCGCCACCCAGGCGCCCCACTACATTCTTTTTTTAATAAAGCCATGAGATATTGGACATGATAATGTGGATAATCTATTCACTAAAACTAGTAGCATGCAGAATTCAAATTGACAATATGACATTACTATAAAAAGCAATTCTTTCATTTCTGTTAAAAATAATGATAATTTGGGGCGCCTGGGTGGCGCAGTCGGTTAAGCGTCCGACTTCAGCCAGGTCACGATCTCGGTCCGTGAGTTCGAGCCCCGCGTCAGGCTCTGGGCTGATGGCTCGGAGCCTGGAGCCTGTTTCCGATTCTGTGTCTCCCTCTCTCTCTGCCCCTCCCCCGTTCATGCTCTGTCTCTCTCTGTCCCAAAAAAATAAATAAACGTTGAAAAAAAAATAAAAAAAAAAATAATGATAATTTAATAATGCTATACTAGTGGAATGACATATTGGTATATTTCCTTAACACAGTGGCTTCCTATCGTCACACAGAAATGTCAGTATTAAATCATGTATTTGTTAGTATAATAATAGCTTTCATTTGAACAGTGCTTTATAATTTTCAAAGAACATTTTAATACATTATTCCTTCTGTTCTTCAAAATAATTCTGTAAGGAGCCAGATAACAGGTATTCCTTTTTTATATGAATGAAGAAATAGTGGCTTAAGAGCATTTACAGCATGGCTACAGCAACTTAATAGCAGACTTGATCATGAATCCATGTCACTTGTCTCTCAGTCCAATGTTCTTGCCTCTCAATTACACAGAAGTCAAATGTTAGAATAACTGCAAAATCAACTCAGTAAATATCATAACAAATTAGGCTACATTTGGATAACTACAGTAACAGATTAAAATGGACATATTTCACTATGTTCCAAACATTTACAAACATCTGATATTCTAAATTATATAGCTCTCCCTCCAGCCAGTCCTTTAGAAAAGAAAGCTATCAGAATAATAAAGATAATCCAGATAATTAGACCTCAAATGCCATTTGCCTGAATTTAGTTTGTAGCAAGTCAAAAAAATGATAATTATTTTAGTTTCAAAAGACCACATTTCCAAAATAGAATTTACTAATGATTAATCCATCTTATGGAAAATCCATACTTTTCCTAATGATCCTTAGAGCTACTCACTATACTGATTTCACAGTTCAAATAACTTTCATGGCTGTGGCAAGGTTTCCGGAAAAATGTGACAAGATTCAGACACAATGAATGTTCAGATGGTACCAAATAATCCTATGTCTGCTGTGTGCTTCAGTAGAGGAGGAATCCCATGCCGTACCTACCTAATAGATTTGTTTTTGGAGAAAAGAAAAACTCTTCAGTCTCACTCATCTCTTGCTCCTTTTCAAAGATGCTTAGGAAGCGCCACGTCAGGAATGCATACTTGGTTTGCCTTCTGACTGGAACGCTCTTCCCCTACATGTGTCTGCATAGCTTACGTCTCACTTCTCTTAGTTCCCTGACAAAGTCTCACTTTTCTGAAGAGTATAACCTTTACACCCTGTGTAAAATAGAAGCTTCATTTCTTTCTTTCCCCTATAATATAAGCATGATAAAATAGGGACTGGGCCTCTTTCTTTGTTCACCACTATATTAGTAACACCTAGAGCAGCTTGCACATATTAACTGATTTGAATAATTGATTTATAACATTTTTACTTCATTCATAGAGACTCAATATTCTATTAATGCTATTATACCATTGAGATTCATGTTCTCTGGTACCACAGACTGGCTATTTCCAAATTCACTTGGTCAAATGAATGCTCTGTTTTGCTCTTGTCATATACTCTGTGGAGAGCCACCTTTAACTTTTCCTGCACCATTCAAATGAATGTAGCTGGCTAAAGTCACTTCAGGAAGCTTGGTGGGGATCAAAAGTATACGAGTGAAATTAAGTTGAGTTCAAGGATTTTAGACAATAAAGATTTTAATGCAATACCATTTTTTAATAATGAGATCTCAGTGATTAAAATAGCGTTTCATTTTTTTTTCACATCTCCACTGATGGCAGCAACTGGCAATGCCTTTGTTTTCTATTTAAATATTGTTTTAAACATAAAAAGTCTCCCTTGTGAACTGAGGTTATTTGATTACTTATAACCAACATTTGGAAAATACCCACTCTCCCTCTAGACTGACAGGCTTTATACAATTTGCTCCAATTTTTCAGTCTTGCTTCCCTCTATTTTCCTGTTTCTCTCTTGTGACTGTTGAATACAAAACTTGTCTAGTGCCATGGGGCCTTTTTGTTGGCATTGAATTATTCATATTTGGATAAATCTGCTCAAGTTAAAATCATTAGGTGAGTTTCTCTGATCTCTTTTATTCTTTTCCACTCTGCTATCTAATACATATGTATTTTTATTTCAACTTTTTTTTTTCCTTCTCAACCACCATTTACACTCAATCTCCAAGAAATAAAGGTGAGTAATTCTGGCATATTTCCTAATGCTTGTTATATTTTTTATAGTTAAATTTTATTTATGTAATATTTTAATACAAGTACCTATGTCATGTATTTATTACAATAAAAATACAAATAATTACATGACACCATATTATGTATTTCTATATATATTTATACTTGATGGGTTTTTTTTAATGTTTATTTATTTTTGAGAGACACAGAGAGAGAGAGACAGAGCGTGAGTGGGGGAAGGGCAGAGAGCAAGGGAGACACAGAATCCAAAGCAGGCTCTGGGCTCTGAGCTGTCAGCACAGAGCCTGAAGCAGGGCTTGAAATCACAAGCAGTGAGATATGACCTGAGCCGAAGTTGGACACTTAACCAACTGAGCCACCCAGGCAACGCTTGAATTGTTTGAGATGAGGAAACAGATCTTTTTTTTTTTTTTTTAAATAAACTCCTAAAGCAGCAAGTAATATGTATTGCAATTACTTGGCAACAAAACATAATCATTTGATAAGTCAAAAAAAAAAAAAAAACGAATTACTTAGATCACATCAGTGAAATTCTATCGGACTGTTTTACAGTGGTAACCTTGAGCAATTAAGATGCTTTGTATGTGATGATATCTACATGAAAATTTGGAATTAAATTATTTTAGTATCTTTATTTACCAATTCATCAATTAATTGTAATAAGGGTATAACAGATGCATTTCATTGTTTTTTGGGATTTGTTACTAATTTTGTAAATTGAAGACTTATTTTTCAAGTGATTATTTTATTTTATTTTAATATGAAATTTATTATCAAATTGGTTTCCATACAGCACCCAGTGCTCATCCCAACAGGTGCCCTCCTCAATGCTTATCACCCACTTTCCCCTCCCTCCCACCCCCCATCAACCCTCAGTTTATTCTCAGTTTTTAAGAGTCTCTTATGGTTTGCCTCCCTCCCTCTCTAACTTATTTTTCCCCCTTTCCTTCCCGCATGGTAATTGAAGACTTATTTAGACTAATGTCTGGTATAAGATTTGCTAGAGAATATCTTCTATATCAAGAGCTTCAAATAAGGAAACGAGTTAGAAAAAATTTACCATCATTTGATACTATATATATTAAAAGACAATGAAAACAACATAAGAATTGACATTTTCACCAAAATATTTAAAGGTATTAACCAAATAAGTAGCGCTTTCAAAACTTGGAAAAGGCTTTTGATATTTAACTGAGAACCCAAATATTTACATATATTTAGACAGTGTTGGTGATGCTAAAACACATTGTTAAATGTGAGAAAGAGCCGCTGATTATTTACATTTTTCAATTGTTCCAGATTTTTCTGCCACTTTTTTATTAATAAATAGAAAATATGGCACCTTTTATTTCCAACCCTCAGACTGATATTACTTAAGCATAACTTCAACAAATGTAATATTTGAACAAGCTTTAGACTTCTGCTAGCTGAGGCTTATTAGCACAGCACTTTGCAACACAAAAAAGTCATTTGTATTCCAGTCAAAACCAGCTGTTTACATACATAGTTTTGAATTATAATGTGGTGTGATTATACCCAAATATGTTTTATTGAGCCAAAATCAGATTCAAAACTTAACTTGCAAACAAAATTACTTTAGTACTGTTAATGACTTTTTACCTAATAAGACAAAATATAATGTGATTGCTTAATATGTGTAGAGGTTTACAGGAAATACACTCACTGGCGTGAAATGCTGTTAATTCAGGGCCGGTACTTCTAGAATCAAAAAGCAGTAAACTGAGACTGATAAATTTGGTGGTTAATATCTTTCTCTACAATAGTTTTCTGAGATCACTGTTCAATCCTGCAGTCATTGAGCAACTTTCAGTCATTTAACCACCATGAATACTTGGTTCTTTCTGTTCTGTGTTTGTGCAGACAAATATTATTATTTGCTCATCACAAGTTGATCCAAATAAATACGGGACTATATTAAACCGGTGCCTGATGTTGTGTTAGTTATATAGGGTTTACAGTGAGCCCAATACATTTTTAAGAACTTCACATATATTAATTCAGTTCACCTTTAAAATTACCTTCTGCTGAGATAGGTAATCTGTCCAAGGTCATATGGAGACAGGGAGACCAAAGGGACCCCATGAAAGAAAAAGCGGTTTTGTTTTGTTTTATTTCTTTTGCTTCTTTTCTGGCTTCTACTCTTGCTAGGACCTGTACCTCTGCCCTGCATATGCCTAAACATATGTACTTTAAGGGTCTCCAGTTAATGATATCTTTGGAGTCGTCCAGCACAATAGATAATATCTAAGGAATGACCAGGCAAAGCCATTATGTGCATATTCCAGACCACTGGCGCTAGATAGCTCAATGCCAAGATCCCTGGCTCACCAAAATGAGTGATTTATGATGGGCACCTGGACCCTGTCTTAGTTCTGATCAGTTCCTGGATGCCTGAGAAGACACGTGCATCAGACCATAATTGTCAATAAAATCTCCAGACCCCAAGCAAAGAAGAGACTCATGCTCCTTTCCTTTCTATGTCCTGACACTCCATCTGTACCTGCTCTCTCTCGATCTTCAATAAACTCTTCTCTCACTTCTTGCTGGCTCCCATTTGATTTCCATCCTACACAAAGCCAAGTACCCTCTTGGCTGGTCCTATGGGACTCCTTCTGGGTCCTTGGACCACCTGCCTGCATCAATATTGCTTACAAATATCAAAGCTAGAATATTAACCCAGTGAGTCTGGTTCCAAGATCTTTTCCTTATTTTAATGACTGCTCAATACTGTCTCAAGGGCTTTCTTGGAGTCACTGCTTTGACTTAAGTTTTAAAGACATGGGAAGACTAACATAGATATAAACTAACCACGCCCTACCCATCATATTATGTGTGCTTTTTGTTAAAAAATGTCTCATATGGAAGTCAAATTCATCACTTTGAGCAAAATGACTTGGTCTTAGCCACTAGCTAAAACCGTCAGAGGTTTTTCTCTCAATGGGAAAGTTATAAGTATAGGTACTGTAGGTAGTCTGTTTAAAAATTATTATGAATATTATGAAGCACTTGTTACATTTTATATTTCTAATTATTGAATTAAATGACAGCAAATACCCTCTCTCTAGAGAAAATTAAAAAAAAAATAAAAACTGGTGTTCTATGTGTGTCTCAGCATCTTATGAATATTTTCAATATGACTCAAATCACTGTTAAAACTTTTACCTGTATCTGAGTTGGTTACATATCGTTATATTTATGAAACTATAAGAAAATATTTTAAGTGTCTCATAATTGTTACCTATTGGTTTGGTAAATAGGATTGCACTACTTATATCTCAACAACATGATCGTTACCCATTTCCAGAACACGTGTTAATCTTTAAAGTATTAACAATTTAGGGGCACCTGGGTGGCTCAGTTGGTTAAATGTCCAAATTCGTTCAGGTCATGATCTCATGGTTTGTGAATTCGAACCCTGCGTTGGGCTCTGTGCTGACAGCTCAGAGCCTGGAGCCTACTTTGGATTCTGTGTCTCTCTCTGTTTCTGCCCCTCCCCCACTCACACTCTACTTTTCTTTCTCTCAAAAATAAATAAACGTTAAAAAAGTATTAATTCAATAGGTTAAATATCAGTATTTTAATTAATATAGACTATCTAGTCAGTAATGGGGTTCAATTTCCATATTCTTTTAACATTCTCCAGATGATTCTATGTATACCAAGGACTGAAAGCAATTTGTGATTTGGAAAGCTAACATCCGGTATAATTCTGCTGGACTAAGTTTTAATCTCCTATTTCCAGCTTCATGTCTCTACACCCTGCTCCTTAATTTTTGTAGTTTTCATTAATTTTTGTCAATGTTATTTTTAGACTATACTGTACTACCATCATGCCTTCCTGCCGTCCATTTTTGCATTTTTTCCCTTTTCTGAAGGTTGAAGTCAAAAAAGTTTAATACCAGAGTGAAAATCTAGGTATAGGTTGAGGAAATATAATCTTAGCCTAATGCAAAACAGAAACGGTTGCCACTTAAAACAAATGATTGGAAACACAGTTCTTTTATGTATATATGCTTTGTTTTTTTCCAAATGAAATTCTTGATAGTAGGAAAAAGTCAAAGGACTTATTAACTACATAAAGCCTCCTGCATCTTCTATCTGAGTTGCATTGTACTGATGAAGAACCTTGACCTAAGAATGGATGTATTTTTTTCCACGTTTTACTGAATACTTAACATTTTGATAGATAACATGAATCAGAATATGTAAAACATTTCCTTTTATATTTTGAAATTCATCAGTTAACCTCTTTTTTAATCAAAATTTTACATGTTGAATAGAATAATGTGATAATAAATATAATATTTCCACATTTTATTGTTTCTAGCTTGCCAAAGTCAAGACTTGTTAATACATAAGTAGGAGGGTGAACTAGAATTTAGTGACATTTATTTTTTAAGTATTTAGATGACTTAAAATTTAAAAGGAGATTAAATTTAAGAAACATATTTAACTTATCTCATTAAATTAGTCAGCATTACAGGTATCTGGTGGCTCAGTCAGTTAAGCATCCAACTTTTGCTCAGGTCATGATCTCACAGTTCATGGGTTCAAGCCCTGCATTGGGCTTTGTGCTGACAGCTCAGAGTCTGGAGTTTGCTTCGAATTCTGTGTCTCCCCCTCTCTCTGCCCTTCCCTGCTCACATTTTGTCTCTCTCAAAAAAAAAAAAAAAAAAAACATTAGAACAATTTAATTAGCATTAAAAGTTTTTTGTTCCTTTTTTTTTCATAGATGTGTGATTGAACATATTTCAATCTCCAAATCAATGACTCCAAATGCAACTTGGTGCATTCTAATTAAACTGAATTTTAATGATCATAATAAAAATATGAGGACTATGACTGATGTTAAATCAAATGATTTAAGCCAAAACCAAACAGTGGGAGATAAAAAGTATATATTGAATAAATTATAAAACACTTTATCCAAAGTGATGGTGCCCAGCAAATAAAATAAACATGTGTCCAGAATGTATTAATAACTCATTTACTATGTTAATTGTCCAGTGTGCAGTTAAGCTTCAGGTGGCACTCATTATTCTAATAGAAAGGCAGTATCTCTGTGGAATTACTATACTTGGAGCAGTAAGTTCACATTTTGTAGATTTCTGGGGCAAAATAAACAAAATAAGAATCTCTTATTGACTGAGTTCTTCTTCTCATTCTGCTGTTCTTATTCTTTATTCTCAGTGACACTCAATTATCAATTAACTCAGTCAAAAACCAAACAAATAAAAGTCCTTCTTATTCTGAAAAATCTTTAAGGAAACTCAATAAGAACATTCTAAGCCAATACAAAGAAACAAATTAAAGCAATCATTCACTTGAGATTCTCTCTCATGATGCCTTTTCATATGTATTTCTAAGAGCTAAAGCCCATGCTATTTGTTTTAGATCAAGTAGTTTTTAGATATTAAAACTACAGGCAAGCCAATCATAATGACAAAGAATAGTGTTAATATGTAAAATTAATCCTAAACTTCAAAAATATTATAGTACTATGCATATCTTGAGCAATAGTTTAAAAATAGGGTATTCCTAGGCGTGTCTGGGCAGCTCAGTCCATTGAGCATCCAACTCTTGATTTCAGCTCAGGTCATGATCTTATGGTTCATGGGATCAAGCCCCATGCTGGGCTTTGCTCTGACAGCACTGAGCCTCCTTGGGATTCTCTCTTTCCCTCCCTCTGCCCCTCCTGGGTGCTGTCTCTCTTCATCTCTCTCTCAAAATTAAAAAAAATCAACATTTAATAAAAATAAAAATAGGGTATTCCTATGTCAGATATTTTGTATTTTTGAAGATCAATGGTAATATTATATAATCATTATATAGTTAAATCTATTGGTTTGGGAAATAAAAATAAGTTCATATTGTTCTAGAATGTGATTTATATGTGTTGGGTTTCTTTGAAAGATTTAGTTAATGATGAAAGAAGTAAAGAGTAGTATCATCTTGACAGGTATCCTTGGTTGATTATGTCTTAGAACCACAACATACTAAAGATTCCCTAGATCTACTTCTTGAATGTCTCTGTTTGGAATACCTACTTGGTAGAGTCATTGATAAATATAATCTTAAGATTTAATTCTTCCAAGATCTAGAATTCTAGATATCTCTCTGAATTTGTGTTTCTCCAATCTGATTAGTTTATGTTTTTAAGTGGATTTTACTACATAAAATGATATAAAATGGTTAACTCTAGGATCATCTCTCTCTCTCTCTCTCTCTCTCTCTCTGTCTCTCTCTCTTTATCTCTCTACACACACACACACACACACACACACACACACACACACATGTATATGCACATGTGCACTGTTGATAGCTAGTACTTCCTGGCTAGTTCCTTGAAAGTTTAAAGGTTAATATTTTTGCTTTCCTTGTAACTTAGCTAAGTCAATTAAATTTTATGTTATCTACTTCACTTAGGTTCATGCTCAGACTGAATGATCACAAGAAAAGCAGTGTAATGGATATCTAAACTTTGGGTTTGGGATTCATCCTTGCTGTGTCCTAGTTCTATGCCCTTGGGAAAGGTGTCTAATCTTTCTTATCAGTATATAAAAAATGGGAAGAGTAATTATTACCTCACAGAATCTTTTAATGTATCAAAAAGGATATAAGAAGAGCCATGGCACAAACTCAACTATACTTGAGACATCCTTTTCTTTACTGTCTGTCTCACTCTCAAGGCCATTCTCTCTATTTGTATCACTATTCCAATCCCTCCAGCTTCACAAGGACATCACCATTTGGTCACCAACTTTTCTTCATTATCCATCTTTCCCACTTCCCTGGATTATTACAAGGGACATATAAATATATTTTATTAACTTTCATAATAAAATATAATCTTTCTTTACTGTAAATCTCTCTTCAATAATTCAAAGCCGAAAATCACAGCCAAAGTTTTAAGCTCAAACTGTCTCAGCTTATTCATTTCCATCAATTCTTTACCCTATTAGAATATGACATACATGACTTTTGGCATCCTTCCATTACAACTATTCATCTTCTTCTCCATTAGTTTTCTGAAATGACTTAGTCTTTATTTCTCTCCTGTCTCATTGGCTATTTTTCATTTTATCTTTGCTTTGCTCTTCCAAAATGGTAAATGATAGCAGTTTACATGCCCAATACTGGACCTTCTTTTCAATTGTTTAGTATTCTTTCCCTAGGTGAGTTTAAATTCCTTGGTTTTGAATATAAACTTTATGCAAATAGCTTTAGGCGGCATTAGCATCTCTAACCTAGAGCTCTTATTTTGTGATTTAGATTTGCAAATGTATTGGATATGTGTCATTTTTCTTTCCTTATATGTCAGCAATGTTTCTCAAATTTTCTCTCTTAAGTTGAAATGTAAGCAGTCCATACAATCTACCATTTCTCAGTTTTGCAAATGGATTGCCGGCTCACTATGCTATTAAAATAAAATCTCCTTGATTGTTCCCATTCTTTCAACCTCTGTGCGCCAAAATCATTGGGAAGTCTCTCATTCTTCCAAAATATATCATAAATTTACCTTCTTTTCTTTGTCCTCATTGACAAATCTTTATCCAGCTCAAATTTATTTACCAAGACTTTTAAATATTTTCCTAAAAAAGGTCTCCCTCTTTCCACTTTGGCTTCTTCTCATCCATTCTGCATAAGATGGCAATATTGGTCCTTCAGTCATAACATTCCACTATTTAATATCTAACTTTGAATTCCCTTTTTCATTTTATTTCCTTCCCATGAACTGTGTGAGTCTCTGCCTTCTCTATTTCCCACTTATTTCCTCCAAAAGCCCCCTTTTCCACTGTACATCCATCATTCTGCTCTTCTTTCAGTTATTCAGAAAATATTATTTCCCAGACTCTGTTTTCCATACTGTTTTCCTTCCTCCATTATCACTACTGACATCAGTGAAATATACATACCATCAAGCTTGCTATTGACCAGGCCAGAAAGCTAGGAGTTACCCTTGAAAATGTTCATATTCAACCCTAGAATCCATTCCATCGCAAAACCCTGCTGATTAGCCTCCAATATATATTTCAAATTATCTCTTCCTGCTTCCATTGTCATATTTTCATCCAGAATACCTGTCCTTCTTCAGTGTACATTTATATTTCTGTACTCTTTTTTATTAACTTCTTCTCTAGTATTTATTATTTTCTTCCTTCTACTTTCCTTAGGTTTACATTGATCTTCTTCCAGCGTCCTAAGGAGTAAAATTAGTTGTTAATTGGAGATCTTATCTTTCTTAATATAGGCATTTGCAGCTATAAACCTCTATTGAAGCACGTATATATCTGCATTCCATAAATAGTAAATTTATCTCAAAATAGTTTTTGATTTTCCTTTTTATTTCTCTTTTACACATTGGTTATTTAAGAATGTATTATTTAATTACCATGTATTTGTGAGTTTTCCACATTTTTCTCTGTTATTTATTTCTAGTTTCCATTTTGTTCAGAGAACATACTTTGTATTCCATTGTTGTTGAAGAATATGTTTTTTGTTGTTTCTATTGTTTTAAGTTTTTGATGTTTGTCTTGTTAATTAGCATATGCCAAGTCCTAGAGAATGTACCATGTGCACTTAAGAAAACTGTATACCCTGCTGTTGTTGGGTGGAAGCCTGTTAGGTCTAGTTGGTTTATAGTGATGTTCAAGTATTCTATTTCCTTGTTGGTTTTCTGTCTAGCTGTTCTATCTGGTATCAAAAGTGGGGAGAAAAAGTTTCCAATCTATTATTATTGAATAGTCTATTTCTCCCTTCAATTCTGATAGTTTTTTCCTTTGTGTATTTTTGAAATACTGTTATTAGAGGCATATATGTTTCTGTATATTCCTGATAGGACCGATTTATAAATTGTACCTATTTACCTTTAGTAACTTTTTTGCTTTAAAATCTATTTTATATGACATCAGTATAGACATTCCAGCTTTCCAGATTTCTTGTAGTTGCCTATTTGTATGCTATATCTTTTTTCATTCTTTACATTCAAACTATTTGTGTCTTTGAATCTGAACAATGTTACCTATAGGTTACATGTGTAGGATCATGTTTTTATCCAGTTTGACAATCTCTGTAGTGATTAGGTTAGTTAATCCATCCACATTTAATGTTTTATGGATGTGGTTAGATTTATGTATGCCACTTTATCTTTCTCATGTCTTTTGTTTCTTCCTTTTTAAAAAACATGTATTTATTTTTGAGAAACAGAGAGAGTCAGAGTGTGAGCGAGGGAAGATAAGAGGGAGAGGGAGACACAATCTGAAGCAGACTCCAGGCTTTGAGCTGTCAGCACAGAGCCCGATGCGGGGCTTGAACCCAGGAACCGTGAGATTTTGACCTGTGTGGAAGTCGGACACTCAACCGACTGAGCCACCCAGGCACCCCATCTTTCTTTCTTTATAGTCCTCACCTTACTCCTTTCTTTTACATTGTCAATATTTTCTAATGAAGCATGTAAATTTCTTAAATGATTTACACTGCATTTTAAGGGTTTTTAGTAGTTTCTCTAAAGTTTGTCATATATATTAAATTATCTGAATCAATTTTCAATCTATACTAACCTAATTTCAGTGACATGTAGAAATGTTATTGTTCTATCAGTTTAATCCATTTTCCCTTTTGTGGTGTTATTATTAAATGTATTGCATCTGTGAATTATATAGCTGCAATAATACAAAGTATATTTATATATATACTTATATATTATAGCTGCAATAATACAAAGCTATAATTATTGCTTTACCATCTCTAAACATTTTGTTAGCTCAGTACAAGCTCTGCTCCTACCCGTCTCTTTGTGCTTTTATTGGTAAATATATCATAGACATATTATGTTCCTATATATTACAGACCCAGCAACACATTATGTGCATATTCATTTATACTCTTGCTTTTTAAACTAGTTAAGAAAAGATAAAACCATGTATTTTTACTGTCTTTTATAATTACATTATTACCTTTAGTAGTGCTTTTTTTATGTGAATTTGAATGCCATCTGGGATTATTTGCTTTCAGCTAGAACTTTCTTCAGTATGTCTTGTAAGGCTGGTATGTTAGAAAAAAAAAACTTTTCTGCTTATCTGAGAAAGCGTTTTGCCTTTAGTTTTGACAGATGGCTTTGTTTGGTATGGGATTGTTAGCAACTAAATTGTGTTTCTCCAAAATTCATATGTTGAAGCCCCAATACCCAGTACCTCAAAATGTGACTGTATTTAGAGATAGGGCCATTAGGGTGGTCCATCATTCAGTCTGGTGCCCTTCCTTATGAGAAGACATGTGAACACAGAGAGACAGTAGGGATATGTACACATGGAGAAAAGACTATATGAGGTCACAGCAAGAAGACAGCCACCTGCAAATGAAAGAGTGAAGGCTTTGAAGTAACCAAAGCTATTGACACATTGATCTTAGACTTCTAGGCTTCAGAACTGCAAGAAAATAAATTTATGTTGTGTAAGGTACATGATCTGTGGTATTTTGCTATGTTAGTCATAGCAAACTAATATAGGCATTCTAGATTAACAGTTTTATTCTTTGAGCACTTTGGATATGTTATCCCACTGCCCTCTGGTCACCACTGTCTCTGTTGAGAACTCATGTGTTAATCTTATTGGGGCTCTCTTGTAAGTAATGAGTCATTTTCTCTTGATGCTTGCAACATTTAATCTTTGTCTTGGACATTCAAGATTTTAACTATGGTGTGTCTTATTTGTTACACTCTTTATGTTGATCTTGTTTAGGTTTCTTTGACCTTCTCAAATATATACATTATTGTTTTCTCAGTAAATTTGGGAAGTTTCCAGCTATTATTTTTTTGAATATCTTTTTCTGCTCCTTTTTTTCCTCTTCTGGTACTTCTATTATGCATATGTTGGTATGAATAGTAATGTTTCACATTTTTATTTTATTTTTATTCATTTTTTAAGAAAATATATGGTGTGGTTTTTCTGTGAAACTAGACCAACAGGGAATACAAATATAGTATAAGTGCTACTTGTTACTGAGAAAAGTGCATTTTGTAAGCTTTCACCAAAAACTTGCTGTTTTAGGTTTCAATTTTCATTTTCATTTTATGTGTGTATGTATGTATGTATGTATGTATGTATGTATGTATAAATGGCAGCAAAAATCTCTTTGGGATATAGCTGACAGAAGCAGAAGTAAGAAACACTGAAAACAATTTAGTATTTAAAATTTAAGCATTAATGTCCTTAGCAGTCCTAGGTGCTAAGGAAGTTAAAAGAAATGAAAAAAAGGTGTCACCTGAGTTGTTGAACTTCTCACATTCTCTGCATAGACAACCACTAGGTTTTGCCTGTCCACCAAGACACTGATGTTTTTCATGGGTAGGAATGAATTGTTCACGTAGATTTTTACCTTGTGCAATGGCTCAGTGATGTGATGATTTGATGAATCAGGCTTTTACACTTACTATGGGTCTAAATATTGCTGATGAAACTCACATTCTGTTAGTTCAAAATAAATCATTTGGGTTGAATCATTACTATGAAATACCCCCATATCCCTGTTTTTATCTGTTCTGTGCAATGTAGCAATATGCCTATCAAAGTGACTGATGTTTATTTGAGGTGGCATAAAGCACTGAGTAAGTTTAAAGTCAAAAGAGTTAACTTCTAAGCAATTTCCCATGTCAACCGTCAGTTAAAAGGATGAAGAATCCTTTACAATATTTTGAAATGTGCATTCCAAAGTTTCCTACAATTATGAAAAAGGTACATCTATTCTCTATGTTTAAAATGACAGGTATTTGGACATGGTAGAGGATTTAATTAATACCTGAATTTAATAAGCAAAGCAGAATGAACAAGGAAAATAAAAGTCTAATTATATGCATCTAGTTTTGGATTAGTATTTATAACAAATTATCTTATAATGATTATTAATAGTATCAATGTTTCCTTCAAATGAATGTTATCTAACTTTTCATCTATGGTTCAGCTATTATGTATCTATTTTCTATCTCTATCTATCATCTATGTATTCATTGGTTTACTGAGCATTTTATCTATTGTAAGATAACTGTTTTATATAAGTAAAAGCAAGGGTCATAAAATTCAATAACTTTTCAGTTATACCTCAATATACAAATTTAGTAACAACTTGTTTCTTTAATTTTGAAAACTTAGCATATATGTTTTATTTTTCCAAATATCCTATAGTAATTAATCCTAGACTTTCAATGAATAATATCACTTTGCTGAGAAAAGATTGACCAGAAGGACAAGACTTGGAGACATGTCAGATTTTGAGAGAAGTATGATAGCTTAACAAGTATAAAGTATTTGATCATTTATATGGAAGTGAACAGAGTCAATGATCTTTAAATGTGCTTTTGTCTTGAATATCAATTATTTTTAGTAATTACACAACATTTTGTATTAAATGTTTAAAATCTCTTTAAGATACTTAAGGAATTTAGTGAGTCAGTTTGTTTGATATTTTAGATATTTTCCTTTTTCGTAACAAGTAAAGAATTATAAGAACCTGGCATGCAACTGGGAAGACCTTGAAAAATTGTATGTTCTCTGATTTTATGTATTTATATATGCATGTCTATATGTATCTGTATATGTATGGATGAACTGATGGATGGGTGGATAGGTGAGTGGATAGAGAGAAACAGACAGATAGTTAAATGCATTTGATTTCTAAACTTTTTTTACTAAAGGAAACTTATTTTAAGTATGTTAAAAACACTACAGAAATTTATTTTTTGAAATAAAAATATTCATATAAACTATTGTTATTATTTTTATGGGATATTATCTTATTCTGCTTTTTGTTATTTTGTGAACATTTATGTATGAAGTACTATTCTCTCCATGATGTAAAATATATTCATGTTGAGATCTAAAGATGTGATGAATATATTGCTTATCAAATCAACTGTTTCTAACTTACTACTTGTAATAGTTTAGCATTTATGTTGTTATGACTAGTTGCCCTAGATTTATGGTAAATGACTTGCTTTTGTTATTCCTTATACAAATATATGTTTGCCCAACTCAGGAATATATGGAAAACAATTGCTTATGATGCATATAATGTTTGCTTTGCAAATATGAAAAAAACAAGTAGACTTAGTTATTGTAAACATGTATTTCTAAACTTCTGTTAAAAGCATCCTTTTTTTTTTTTACTGTTTGCAAATTGGCTTTTTACTTTGTCCATTATTTGCTAAAATGTTACTTATGTTTTCATTATGCAAATGCATACATTTTGTTTATCTAATTTTATGAAATGCATAGATTAAATATATTTGGGATGTTAAAAGCATATTTGTAACTATAAAACCTAGAACAGTATCATTTTAAAGAAGTAAAATAATGAAACCAGTTGAGGCAGAGTTTATTTCTAGCAAAAAATTATTGCAAAAAAATTTATGATTAAGTTGTGTTGAATGTTTATTTTAATCTTGAAAATGTGCTAAGTATTTTTAAATACATTATCTCATTGAAATACCATTTTAATCTTTGACATATCATTACATTCATTTTGTAAAAATTGAATACAATCTAAGGGACTTAAATAACTTAAGCAGTGTCATAGTACTTTTGGGCGGGGGGGAGTTGGATCTGATTTAAGGCTGTTGGACAACAGGTCTAACTTTCATAAAGAGAGGAACCTTCAGAAAATGACTTCATTCATCCAGTTTCAAACATTTTAAAATAAAGGATGTTTGTCATTCCTCAAATTCTTTACGACAGACTAGAAAAAAACATTTTGTCTTATCCTCTGAACTTTATTATTTGGGGGCCTAGGAAAAGTCCTTTGGTAGTCTATAATATATTATGCCTCCAGAACATTGGACTTGATCTGTAAACTTTCCAGTCTAAAAGTTTTGTTTCTGTTTTTTTTTCTTTTATATGAGTGTAGTTGACACACATGTTATATTAGTTTTGTGTGTACAACACGGTGATTCAACAACTGTATACATTATTCTATGCTCACCATAAGTGTAGCTACCATCTGTCACCGTCCATTGCTAATACAATATCATTGACTACATTTCCTATTTGTGCCTTTTATTACCGTGACTTATTCTTTCTACAACTGGAAGCCTGTATCTCTGACTCCCCTTCACCCATTTTGTACATTCCCTCATTCCCTTTCCTCTGGCAGCCATCAGTGTGTTCTCTGTATTTGTAGGTCTGATTCTGCTTTTTGTTGATTCATTTGTTCTGTCTTTTAGATTCCACATATGAGTGAAATCATATAGTATTAGTCTTTCTCAGTCTGACTTATTTCATTTAGCATAATATATTGTAGGTCAATCTATATTGTTGCAAATGGCAAGATCATTCTTTATATGGCTGCATAATATTGCATTATATATGTAAGATATAAATAAAGATGATGATATATATATATCTCACATATATATATATATACATATACACACACACACATATATATATATATACATATATATACACACACATATATATCACATCTTTATCATTTAGGTTGCTTCCATATCTTGACAATTGTAAATAATGCAGCAATAAACATAGGACATAGGAGTTCATATATTTTTTCAAATTAGTGTTTTTATTTTGGAGGGGGTGGTAAATACTTATTAATGGAATTATTGGATCATGTGATAATTCTTTTTTTTTTTTTGAGGGACCTTAAACCTTTCCAGATATGGCTGTATCAATTTACTCTCCGAACAATAGTGCACAAGGGTTCCTTTTTCTCCACATCCTCACCAACACTTGTTATCTCTTGTCTCTGATTTTAACCATTCTGACAGGTCTAAAGTGATATCTCATTTTGGTATTGATTTGCATTTTCCTGATGATTAGAAATGTTGAGCATCTTTTCATGTATTTGTTGGACAACTGCATGTCTTCTTTAGAAAAATGTCTATTCAGTTCCTATGCCCATTTTTAATCACATTATTTGTTTTTTAGTGTTGAGTTATATACATTCTTTGTATATTTTGGAAATTAATCTTATTGTACACGTTATTTGCAAGTATCTTCTCACATTCCATGGGTTGCATTTTTGTTTTGTTGATGTTTCTATTCACTGTGCAAAAGTTTTTTTTTTTTTTAATTTTGAGATACTTCCAAAGTTTACTTTTGCTTTTGTTTCCATTGCCGTAGGAGACATAACTAGAAAAATATTTCTATGACCAATGTCAAAGAAATTACATTCAGGTTTAATAATTTTAATTTGCATTGCTGATTCAGGTATTTCTTAAAACATTACAATTTAAAACTAATTTAAATCAAAAATTTCCTGCCTAAGGGTAGATATGTTCCATTTCTAAATTTATACTTTGCTTTTTTCTATTTTGTATCATAACACCTAAATTTTCCCTAGGATAATGATAATCAATACATGTAATATGCACTTTTTGAAATCATGTTTTTCTTTCATGATTCAAAATTTGTCAAACAGAGAAAGACAGGACTGTATTAAGCAGGATATTTGAGGCCACATTCTCGGTTCATACAAAAACATATGAATGAATCAATGTTTTGATTCTATGTGCACACACACACACACACACACACACACTAAAACATACACATTTACAGAAAACAGGTTGCATACAGCTGTAAATATATGTGATTTTGCACTTATTAATAATTGCTAGCATATGATTTAAAATATGAATAGGGGTGCCTGGGTGGCTCAGTCAGTTAAGTGTCCAACTTCTGCTCAGGTTATGATCTCATGTTTCATTTGTTCAAGCCCATGTGGGGCTCTGGGCTCTGTGTTGACAGCTCAGAGCCTGGAGCTGCTTTGGATCCTGTGTCTCCCTCTCTCACTGCCCTTCTCCTGCTTGTGCTCTTCTCTCTCTTTCTCAAAAATAAATCAGTAAAAAACAAAACATGAGTAGATCTCACAAATAATTTTTTTTTAATTTTTTAGAAGATTCTAAATTATTATCATTTAGAAGTATCTTCTGACCAGAAAATTTAATCAAAATCTACTCTATGATTTTAAGGATAGGGGCTAGATACCAATTCAAAATACTGTATTTTTAAAATTTACAACCCTAGTATATAAAATGAAAGATAAAAAATAACTATTGTTAAACAAAGAAGAGGACTTGGGCATGTTAAGCTCTAGTGAGTGTGAGAATAGAAAGTAGGATGAGGTACCCTTGAAGGCATTATTACTAGTTAAGTATAAAGTCATTGCAAGTTTGGTTATCTTATACCTATAATAATATTGGTGGGAATAGAATTTGGAAGGGCATACTTCCCAATTTGTGTACCCTATTCACTCGCGTTGCTTTATGTGAACATCAAACAACAATGACTTCATCTTTCCACCAATCTACAGTGGATGAGCCATTGTACACACAACATAGGGTACTTATTCACCTTAGGCTACATGTTCTCTTGCATGTTTACACCATGCAGTTTAGAAGAAGTTGTTTGTTTTTGTTTTTCTAAAGGCAATACCCTTAGGTAACACAGAAAATTCTTACATATGAGCATCTTGTTAGAATGAGATGCAAGCCATCATCAATATAGTTTGGGTAACAATAAAATTCAGCAACTGGACCTATATCCTGAAATGCCAATTGCCTGGGTCAGGTGGAAAAAGAGAATATCTTTCTATGTATCTTGAAGAAAACAAGAACTTAAGTTTTCATAATTTAGTTGGATTATATTTTGACTAAGGCTTTTATCTAGACTTATGTCTGTCTTAATACATACTGATGTTGATGCATATTTATATTTATTTTCAATGCACACATTTTCTTATAAGAGAAAGCCTTCAGAATTTTTAGTACCTTGCTTTATTAGATATTTACTTAATATGGTCTTGAAAAGAACACTCAGTTGAGAAATTTTAAGGTGGGATGAAATGTCTTCATACCGCATAAAATAGCTTGGGCTGTTGTCTTTCAGGGAAATAAATACCCCCTATTCTGGAGGTATCCGTGAGAGCTAAGGGTGGGTTGTCAAAAATATCTATGTAAAGAGTCGGGGAAATGTATGGATGTAGTCAAAGGGTACAGACTTCCAGTTAGAAAATAAGTAAATCCTGAGGATGTAATCTATGCCATGATGATTCTAGTTAACAATACTGTATTGTATATTTTACAGCTGCTAAGAGAGTGGATTTTAGAAGTTCTCACCATCAAAATAAAAATAAAATGTAACTATGTGAGATGATAGATGTTTTAATTAACCTTATTGCAGTAATCATTTTCAATATATACATGCATCAAATCATTATTGTAAAGATAAAATAATACCAAAGTAGGTAGTATTTGACACCTATAAGTGATCCATACCAAAAAAAATCCTTGTAAAATAGAAATAAATAAATAAAAACTATCCCTGGAGCTCTCACTCTCCTACCATTATCTGTACATAGTTTTTCCAGTGACTTCTGGACATCCTCTTTCAAAATACTACCATCAATATTGCAAGGATCTGAGAAAACTGATGGCTACTTACTATGATGAATGAAAACTTCTCATCTCCACAAAACTACTGGTAGCTTTCATTGACTTTTGCTTCCCCCACCTTTCTAATGGTTTTTAAAGTAAGAGTTATGTTTCCAAATTATTTTGTTAATTTTATTCCTGCTCAACATATCTACATTGCTCTCTGTTTTCTTGATCAAAGCAGGACTCATACAGAAGGCCATAAAATACAAGTTAAATATCTGTAATGTAGCATTTTCATGAATAGCAAAGCTATAAAAACTCAGGCTATTATTTTAATTTCCAATTGGTCTCACTATATATGTCATGTTCTATTTCTTCCCAAAGCCATTTAACTGGCCTCTCAATATATATACTTCTAATTACTACTGGGAACAAAAATAAAAGCGTTACTTCAAGGTCATGAATTACTGTCATTACTGAGACTGACACTCAGGGAATTTTCTTAGTAGATTTTTCTAACGAACTCTATTTCCTTTAATTCATATAAGGCCTTACTTAGGGGTGCCTGGGAGACTCAGTTGAGCGACCGACTCTTGATTTTGGCTCAGGTCATGATCTCTCAGTGGTGAGACTGAGCCCTGCAGTGAGCCCCCCTGCCCCCACCCACCTCCCTGTCAGCTCCTTGCTGAGCATAGCACCTAGTTGGTATTCTTTCTCTTCCCCTCTCTCTGTCTCTCCCCTGCTCATATGTGCTGTCTCTCTCTCTTTCAAAATAAATAAATAAACATTAAAAAGCAAAGTGCCCTTATGTTCTAATTGCTATTGTGTTTGTTTCAATGTGCCAAATAAGAAAAAATTATGTCATAATTTCCTTATGTTCATTGCATAATGCACATTCAACTTTCATGTCATTCTATAGGTAATCTCATACCAAACACTGACGATATTTACAAAAATAATTTGATTTTAATATTTTTGTTAAATTAACTGTAGGTCTTGAAAGAAGTGCCTCCATCATGTTTTCTACTCTAAACACAAGGGAAACTAAGCAAAGTAAAAACCTAAATATTAAAAGTAGGTGGTTCTGTATTTGCAATTGATCTCCATCATTGTCTTTCTAAATCTGTTCTAAATTTATAAATTATTCCTTGGCACTGTTCAATTTTATTTAGAAATAGGATGCATTTTATTTTTTTATTTTGTAAAATATTTTTAAGTTTATTTATATATTTTTAGAGACAGAGCATGAGCTGGGGAGGGGCAGAGAGAGAAAGAGAGAGAAAATCTCTACTTGATGAGCAAGACTAAAACTCATGAACAGTGAGATCATGAATGACCTGAGCTGAAACCAAAAGCCAACCACTTAACCAACTGAGCCACCGAGGTGCCCCATGGATGAGTTTTAAATTACATATTTGGATCTCAAAATATTTAAAATATTATTTACAAATATGACATCTGTGAAGGATCAATATGAAGAATAAATATGGTTTTAGAGAAGCTGATTATTTGGACAGAGGCATATTTAATTACTCTGGTCTCTTAAATGGCAACTCAATATACATTTCCCACTCCATACTATACCATTTTGTAGATGAAATGTACGAATTCACATGCAAAGTAAATTGTATTTGAATCAATTATTTTCCTTTGATGTATTTATAAGATTAGTAATTCAGATTACTAATTCAGATTAGTGTCTGATCAGTTAGTGTCTAATCAATTACTAATTCAGATTAGTGCCTAAATGTTGGTTGCTTAACTTAAATATTTTCTTAATGTTCATTCCAGAATAGTATAGCACAGCATATGGTTCTCTGTGTGAACAAGATATAGGTTTAAAGTGAATATTATTTTGAATTATATTTCTAACTTACTTTTATAATTACATTTTATGATCAGGTGTTGAAGTAATATTTGAATATAAATATTAAAATAATAATGAAACAATTTTCCTTGTGAACTATTTAAAAAAAAGAATATAATGCTCTTGTCTGTAAGAATGAATCCCAATGAAAATCAGCCAAGCAGAGAACAAATCAAATTTACAGTGAAAATACTTTAATTATTTTATTCCTAAGGAAAAGTAAAACAATTTACATTTGCACAGTTTAATTACTAAAGAAATTTCTGCAATTGTCCCTTGAAAATTTGTATATTAAAATAGAAAGAATAGTTAAAATGAGTTCATATTAATGAAAGATAAGTAATATAATTAAAGATGATTGGCTCCATATTTTAGGAATTTAGAAACTGAAGCAGATTTTAACGAGAAGTTAACTTTAGTTACCCAAAAAATTTAGAATGTTTGACTACTGAAATGAGCATTGATACCCAAAACAGCATTGATTGTATGCCAGATAAATTTTTAGGCACTGGTGATGTACAATAAACAAAACATAAATTTTCTCTTTTTGCTGGCTTGTATTCAAAAGACAAAAAAATAATCAGAATAATTAAGTCTATTACATGACATATCAGAACGTGATAAAAAAATGTAGAGGAAAATAAAACAAAAAAAGAGGAATGAGGAGTTCCACATTAAATAAGTTAGAGAAGTCTTCAGAAAGAAGACGACATTTACTCAAAGATATGCAGTAAACAAGGAATAAATCAGGAGACAATTCAGTTTAAGTATTAAACAGAAAATTCTGCAAAAACTACAGCCCTGTGGCGGGATTGTGCCTAGTATGTTCAAGGAACAACACAAAGGCCAGTTTTACTGGAGCTGTTGGAGAAGGAGAGGCATAGAAGATGATGCCGAAGAGGTTATTAGGGGCAATCTCTGTTTGATTTCTAATTATTAGAGTATCAAAAGTCTTTTGTTATCTTATCTGAATTCCTTGTGATTTCATCCAATATATTGCCCTTAAATACCAGTATCTGTCAACAAATCTAAAGTGTATAACTCTGACCCTAAGATTTCTTTAATAATAAGAAAAATAACAAATACATGACATAAGAAGTCGTTTTTGGTTTCTTTCTTCCTGCTGAATTGATCTAGAAATAATGACCTAAAATCCCTTGCTCTCTGATTCTGGTTTCTAAGTACCATTCCACCAAATAGAATCAAGTACTTTGGAAAAAAAAGACAATTCTAGGTCTGGAACAAGAAAAAAATTAAAATGCAAGTAATTATAATGTCTTTTGCCATAAAATAGGGAAATACTCAAAAATGATGGAAGCATGAAAGAAAAAAAGTAAATATCTTGAAGGAACAAAGCCAAATATAGTGCATTTTGCACAACAAAAGAATAATGCCAGTCAGTGATGTATTAGTATTATATTCCAGTGAATAATCAGTCTGCATTCACTGAATTTGGAAGGAAAAATACAAAGAAAAGAAGGAATAGAGAAGAAGCAAAATATTTTTATTGCCAATAATAAATTTAGAAAAATACTAAATTTAGAAAATGAGTAAGATTGGTGGCATATGACTTAAGCAAAATAATCAGTTGATGATAAAATAGTACATATAAGGGTGAGGAAGAAAGATACTGCAGAATTTCAAATTATCTTTCCAACAAAATATTTTAATTAATTACAAGGGAAGAAAGGTAACTTTTCAGTGAATTGTGTTGATAAATACTACCTCAGCCAAGTGATCAAAATTAACTTTACCAATAATGGGACAAACATAAATTACATATTCCCCAATGCAATACATTAAGAAAAAGGACTGTTATTTATTGTAATATTTCTGTCACATACGGATGATTTCAATTTAATCATGACAAACATCAGACAAATCTAGATGGAAGATCATACTGTAAAACATATTCTATATTATTCTAAAAAATATTAACCACAAAAGTAAAAGAAAGATGGAGAGAATTTTCCAGATAAAAAGAGACTTAGATGACAAAATAATTAAGTGTAATGAACACTCCTGGAATGGATTCTGGATCAGGAAACTATGTCCATAAAAGACATTATTGGATGTTTGGTGAAATAAGAATTTGGATTATATCATAATACTATACATAGTTCATTGTAGATAATAGTATTACATAGAAAATAGTATTATATCAATATTCTTTTTCCTGAATTTGAATTTTTTCTGAGTTTTTGAATGAGATTGTCTTTGTCCTTTAGAAATACAGGTCATGAACTATTTAGGGGTAAAGAGCTAATAAGAATGATTCAGAAAAATGTGTGTCTGTGTGTAAAGAAAAAGAGACAGAGAGAAGCAAGGATCACAAAATGTAAGTAATAGCTTATTCTGGGTAAAGAGTATATAGGAATTCTTTATTGGTAATTCAAGGATGTTTATCCTTTCTTTAGATTTGAAATCTCAAAATAAAAAGTTTTTTTCCATGCAAATGAGGACTCAAAACAAAGAGACTTAATATACCTTCCTATCTTAAGCAACAAATAAAATTACACACATGTTTCTCCTATTACACAAACCACAAGATTATGATCCCAGAGAGAAGGGAGATAAATGATGTGAGCCCTATCTTTGCTCTAGGTTACTGTTTAGAAACAGACTACAGACTAAGTTCCTAGAGTTCATTTTCCTGGTATCATTAGTGTTTGGATACTTTAAGCTTTTCAGATCTCAGTTCCATATTCAACTTCTCAATGATAACTTCTTTGAACTTTACCTGACGATGATATTATACATTGCATGTTGTTTGTAACATTTACTGTGATCTGAAGTTATCTTGTTCATTATTTGGTCAAGTGCTTGTTGTATGTATCCATTCAAAGGATTATCATACTTTAATACTTTATGAGGCAACATCTCTGATAATTTATCAGTTTCCTCAATGCCTAAAATTCCCTGGCATAAAATAAATACTCAATAACTATGTTTTGAATGAGAATGAAATTAATCAATTATACACAATCATTAATATAAAGATAAAGATGGTTTTAAAAGCCAATTATAAATTTGAACAGACCCATAACCAGTAAAGAAATTAAATCACTAATCAAAAATCTCCCAACAAACAAGAGTCCAGGGCTGGATGGCTTTCAAGGGGAATTTTACCAAACTTTGAAAGAAGAGTTAACACCTATTCTTTTGAAGCTGTTCAAAAAAATAGAAATGGAATAAAAACTTCCAAATTCCTTCTAGGAAACCAGTGTTACATTGAATCCAAAACCAGACAAAGACCTGACTAATAAGGAGAACTATAGACCAATTTCCCTGATGAACATGGGTGCAAAAATTATCAACAAGACACTAGCAAAGCAGATCCAACAAAACATTAAAAGAAGTATTCACCACAACCACGTGGGATTTATTCCTGGGATGCAGAGTTCATTCAATGTCCACAAATCAATCAATATGACACATTAATAAAAGAAAGGATAAGAACCACATGATCCTCTCAATAGATGCAGAAAAAGCATTTGACAAAATTTGATAAAAACCCTCAAGAAAGTAGGGATAGAAGAAACATACTTCAAGATCATATAGGCAATAAACAAAAGACCCACCACTAATATCATGCTCAATGGGGAAAAACTGAGAGCTTTCCCCCCTAAGGTCAGGAACACGACAGAGATGTCCACTATCACCCCTGTTACTCAACATAGTGTTGGAAGTTCTAGCCTCAGCAATCAGACAACACAAAGAAATAAAAAAGCATCCAGTTGACAAGAAGGAAGTCAAAATTTCAGTCTTCGCAGACAACATATACTCTATGTGGAAACCCCAAAATACTCCACCAAAAAATTGCTAGAACTGATACACGAGTTCAGCAAAGTCGCAGGATATAAAATCAATGTACCGAAATCAGTTGCATTTCTAGACACCAATAATGAAGCAGCAGAGAGAGAAATCAAGGAATCAATCCCATATAAAATTGCACCAAAAACATAACCAAAGTGGTGAAAAATATATATACTGAAAACTATTAGAAAGCTTATGAAAGAAATTAAAGACACAAAAAATGGGAAACCATTCCATGCTAATGGACTAGAAGAACAAATATTGTTAAAATGTCAACACTACCCAAAGCAATCTACATTTTCAATGCAATCCCTATCAAAATAACACCAGCATCCTTCACAGAGCTAGAACAAATGATTCTAAAATTTATATGAAGCCAGAAAAGACCCTGAATAGCCAAAGTAATGTTGAAAAAGAAAACCGAAGCCGGAGGCATCATAATTACAGACTTTAAACTGTATTACAAAGCTGTAATCATCAAGACAGTATGGTACTGACACAGAAACAGACACACAGATCAATGGAACAGAATAGAGACCCCAGAAATGGACCCACAAATGTACAGTCAATTAATCTTTGACAAAGCAAGAAAGAGTATCAACGAAAGAAAGACAGTTTTTTCAACAATTGGTATTGAACCATTTGAACCAAATGAACCTGGACTATTTTCTTACACCATACACAAAAATAAACTCAAAATGGATGAGATACCTAAACATAAGACAGGAAGCCATCAATCCTAGAGGAGAAAACAGGCAAAAACCTCTTTGATCTCGACCACAGCAACTTCTTACTTGACCTATCTCTGGAAGCAAGGGAAACAAAAGCAAAAATGAACTACTGGGACCTCATCAAGAAAAAAAAAAAAAAAAAAAAAAACTTCCGCACCATGAAGAAAACAATCAGCAAACATAAAAGACAACCAGCGGAATGGGAGAAGATATTTGCAAATGACATATTGAATGAAGGATTAGTATCCAAAATCTATAAAGAACATATCAAACTCAACACCCAAAAACAAATAATCCAGTGAAGAAATGAACAAAAGACATGAATAGACACTTCTTGAAAGAAGACATCCAGATGGCCAACCGACACATGAAAAAATGCTCAACATCACTCATCATCAGGGAAATACAAATCAAAACCACAATGAGATACCACCTTACACCTGTCAGAATGGCTAACATTAACAACTCAGGAAACAACAGATATTGCAAAGGATGAGAAGAAAGGGGAACCCTTTTGAATAGCTGGTGAGAATGCAAACTGGTGTACCCACTCTGGAAAACAGTTTGAAGGTTTCTCAAAAAAAATAAAAATAGAACTACCATATGATGCAGCAATTTATCCAAAGGATACAGGAGTGCTGTTTTGAAGGGGCACATGCACCCCTATGTTTGTAGAAGCATTATCAACAATAGCCAAAGTATGGAAAGAGCCCAAATGTCCTTGGACTGATGAATGGATAAAGAAGATGATATATATATATATATATATATATATATATATATATATATAAACACACACACACACACACACACACACACACACATACAATGGAATATTAGTGATAAAGAAGAATGCAACAATGTGTATTTCCAACAATATGGATGGAACTAGAGTGTATTATTCTAAGTGAAATAGGTCAGAGAAAGACAAATATCATGATTTCACTCATATGTGTAATTTAAGAAACAAAACAGATGAACATAGTGTAAGGGAAGTAAAAATAAGATAAAAAACAGAGAGGGAGGCAAACCATAAGAGACAGTTAAATACAGAGAACAAACTGAGGGTTCCTGGAGAGGTGTTGGGTGGATGGATAGGGCTAAATGAGTGATGGGCATTAAGGGAAGGCACTTGCTGGGTGTTATTTGTAAGTGATGAATCACTAAATAAAATCCTATTCCTGAAATCATTATTACACTATATATTAACTAACTTGGATTTACATGAAAAAAAAATTAAAAAGTACATTTAAAAAAAGCCAACTCCATATTAGCCATTATGAATGATTAATATTTACAACTTCATTTGATTCTCACTGGTCTCCAGTGACTTAGGGAATTCTATCATTATCATTTTACTTACAAAGAAACTGGAAAATAGCTAATTTAAGCATGTCCCACTGTTGATAAGTGGCAAGTCCATTTTGGCTTGGGTTCTGGTTTGAATCCCTTAACCATTATGTAGTACTGTTTACCTACTATGTGTTATCATTGCACTACATTTTAGAATTATTAAGTGAAGTTTAAGAGTATGAGAGGTGTGGGGCGCCTGGGTGGCTCAGTCGGTTAAGCGTCCGACTTCGGCTCAGGTCATGATCTTGCTGTCTGTGAGTTCGAGCCCCCGTCGGGCTCTGTGCTGCCAGCTCAGAACCTGGAGCCTGTTTCAGATTCTGTGTCTCCCTCTCTCTGGCCCTCCCCCATTCATGCTCTGTCTCTCTCTGTCTCAAAAATAAATAAACATTAAAAAAAAATTTAAAAAAGAGTATAAGAGGTGTAGACATATTAAACAAAGGAAACTGAAGAAAAATCAGGAATAACAATATTATGACAAGATGTCATCTAATTCAGTGTCAATAGTTGAAGGGGATAAAACAAATATGCTTTCATAATGATGAAAATATAACTACAAATAGGGGTGCCTGGGTGGCTTAGTTGGCTAAGCATCTGACTCTTGATTTTGGCTCAGGTCGTGATTTTATGGTTCGTGTGGTCTGGCCCTGTGCTAACAGTGCAGAGCCTGCTTGGCATTCTCTCTCCCTCTCTCTATGCCCCTCCCCCCCAATCTCAAAATAAATAAACTTAAATACATATATAACCACAAAAATTAAAAAGAACTATATATCAAATATCATAAAAATGTATAACTTATAAAAATAAATTCGGATACGGGAAAAGCAAGCTGAAATATGAGATCTTTTTGTTTCAAATTAATAACATTAAAAGAGGGGTACCTGGGTGGCTCAGTTGGTTAAGTGTCCGACTTTAGCTCAGGTCATGATCTCACAGTTTGTGGGTTCAAGCCCCACATCGGGGTCTGTGTGGACAGCTCAGAGCCTAGAGCCTGCTTCAGATTCTGTGTCTCCCTCTCCCTCTGCCTCTCCACTGCTCATGGTCTGTCTCATTCTGTCTCTCAAAAATAAATAAACGTAAATTAAAAAAAATTAAAAAGAACATTAAAAGAAAAAAGTAATGAGTGGCTACAACTACCAATTACTGTGCTGGGTTTTGAGTATTCAAAGAAGAAAAATAATCTGTGACTTTAACACACTAATAGAGAGATCAACTTCCCTACTTTCCAAATATTAATGGAGGGATCTTAGATTTTTTAAAAATATGCTATTATACCATGCATCTACCCTTGGCTGAGAAGATCATATTGCTAAGCATTGGAGAGAACTAATTTGTAAGATAATTTTTATAGGTGCAAACTACTCCCACTCTTGATGGGGACATTCAGTATATTCTAGCTGGCTGGTGGAGTGCTTGTAACGTCTATGAGAGGAGGTATACTTGCATGTGCAGATAGATGACATTGCATCGTGAGCCAGAAGTTTTAAAAAGAGGAGGTGTGGAAATAGCTAGGAATCACTGTCAATGGCATCATTATTTAAGCTAGGATGTGTAATGTTAAATTACAAGTGATTTTTTACTTATTTGGCTTTCAAGTACAGTAGCTTGTTTCTTCAAACATGTGATGAGATTTGAGAAGCTTCTTCCAAAAATTTTTGTTTACAGAGTATTCTTTTGGAAAGATTTAGATATATGCACAGTCAGAGGAAACATTTTTAATGCCTCAGGAGCTCTGCTTAGGACTGAATTGTTAAAAGAAGATTTACATACACACTTGCACAAAGGTGGAGACTATAGTAGACCATAATGATCCTCCTCCTGAAAAATATGTTAGCAACAATCTCTCACTTCTCCTTTGGAAAGAAAGATCTCTCTGGTCTAAGAGTGATTCTTTTCTATCCTTCTCTTAGTGGGAAGCTTTAACACATGAAACAATCCTACAGGAGAAGGAAGAAAGCAGTAGTTTTCATATTATCTTTCTACTCCTCTCCCTAAAAATCTTCAAAATTTAAAAGTAGAAGAGTGTTTTACATTATCAGTATGGCAATAAAGAACAATAGGGAAGTTCTTGGGACATTAATCCAGCACTGATTTGGAACTGTCTTGGAAAAACTTTAGCTTTATAATTAGATTGACTTGCACTGTGTGGCTTTTGGTGCTGGTGTGGGTGAAAATTAAGCTCTCTAGCTGATAGTGATTATTCAGACTGTGTGTATTAAAAGAGAAGAATATTTTATGATGTAGGGACATCTTGTGAATTTCTAAACAGAATGAGGGAGATTCATCTTGCAACTCTTTTTTGAGCAATGGCGTATTCTGATCCCTTTCTATAATTCTCAGTTTTATTTTTAAATCTAAGACAAAATTGGGGTGCCTGGGTGGCGCAGTCGGTTAAGCGTCCGACTTCAGCCAGGTCACGATCTCGCGGTCCGTGAGTTCGAGCCCCGTGTCAGGCTCTGGGCTGATGGCTCAGAGCCTGGAGCCTGTTTCCAATTCTGTGTCTCCCTCTCTCTCTGCCCCTCCCCCGTTCATGCTCTGTCTCTCTCTGTCCCAAAAATAAATAAACTTTGAAAAAAAATTTTAAAAAAAAATCTAAGACAAAATATAGGGCTCTATTAAAACAAACAAACAAACAAAAAAAAAACCTACTCTGTCCCAAAGTACCACATCTGGGCATTTCCATGTATTTCCAATATCCAATAGAATCTCTCAAGGCTCCCCATAAGAATGTTTATGTTATCATCATAATTTTTCAATGAGGAGAGAGAGGTTCATATAGGATAGGCAAATTGTTTCATGATTGCAGTAGTAGGGCCAGAGTCAATGTTTAATTCCAAGTTTTTCTGACACCAGGTGCATTTAGTTTATTTTTAATATCATTGTGCTTCCTACAATGCATGCAAATGTAAAAAAATTGAGTTCTGCAGAACTCCAGAAAATAAAACTTTTACAATATTAAAATAAATAATTCCTAAGTATAAGAATAAATATATTTGGTTTAGTTACCATCACCTATTGCAACTTAGAAAACATTCAGAAAACTCAGAGTCAAAGATTAGTCAAGGCAAAAGAATATATTACAGTAATTGTGATTTAAAGACTGTGATTTTAACCACAGTAGGCATGCCACATTGCTTGTGCCCAGTGATTTCCTTGTAGTTAAAAATCTCGTGAGAAAAAGTTTCTAGAGGTGCTGTCACAGATTGTCTTATTTTAAACCAAGCCTGCCTCTGACATCTTGGCTTCAAGCTTTCAGCCAATGTTATTGTTTGGACTTGACTCCTAAACTATCAAGGAAGCTCTTGACAGTGGAAATTTCTCAGGAACCAAAGCATTAATTCTTAAAATGTTATAAACATATGGAAAAAATGATTTTCAAATTAATAACTTGTTTAAACAATAAATACTATAAGCTTAAAACACTTACCAATATTTTAAAGAACACACAAGAAAGATTATGAGGGAAAATATTAAGAGTAAACATTTTTAATGAACCTCATTTAAGTAAATATTTGAAAAATCCCTTACTGAGGACATGCATTGAGTCCAGCAGATACCAGGCATCACATGAGTTACTTATTAAGTATGGCCTATCATTGAAATCCCCTGCCAAATGTCCATAAGAGGTTGAAGTGCTTAAATCCGAATTTTGGTGTTTCTTACCCTAAGCATCATGTTCATTATATAAAACACAAAAATAATTTACAGTGAAAATAATTAATGCTATATGCAAGTAGTTTCGTAGGAATAACTATTATCATATCAGGTTAAAGGAGGTCTAGATTCCACAAACATTCAGACCTAAGTGTCCAACCAGACAGGCTCAAGGTAAGATCAGAACAGCATTTCATAATTTGATTGCAGGATCAAAGCAGGCGCATTGGATTTTTTGTGTCTAACATGAGAAGAAATCAAAATAAAGATCTAAAGAACAAACAATGACCTTTAGTTCTATAATCAAGGAATATCAGTGAGTAACTAACTAAATCCCCATGTAAAATTCCTGACTGCTAAATAGGAGAATTTTACCCACAGTGTAACAGTTCCATGTAGTAATATGTAAGTTTCCTGAGATACAGGATGTCTATACATAAGTCTTGATTTAAAAGAAGTAATATTGTAACAGCAGTTTTAGAACTTCCTCCTACAAGATTGTTAACTACAAGGAAATGACTGGGCATGAGTAAAGTGACATGCATACTGAGGTTAAAATTATAGTCTTTAAATAGTAATTACAGGAATACATCACTTGCCTATTCTAACCATTGATTCTTTGAGTTGTTTGGATGTTATTATTCAAGTGCAATAAAGTCTTATTGATTTGTAATTTTATATTAGAAAATAATTTTATGAAGAAAAAACTGTATGAACATGAAAGAATAAATAAAGTGTTTTCTTTGATGTCAATTTTTAATACACTCATATTTTATAGATACATCATTGTTCCTAATGCTTTTTTTTCTAGATTTTCACATTTCTTCAGATCTTTTTGCCAAAGAGTAACCTTGCTGACCTGCCATCTCTATTAATTCAAGCAAAGGCATGGGTAGCCTGGGCTCCTGACTTCCATAATGAGAAGAAAGACTTCAGGTAACAGCTGCCTTACAGAGAATGGAAGAAGTGTGGGGAAAACCCAGACCCAAACAAAAGCCTACCCTAAAGTTGTTCAGAATAGAACAAGTGGCAGAGACTTGCAAGGAATACCATTCTGGTTGTGTAATTGTTAAAAATCAAACCCCAACTGGCACAGAATTTTGTACCAATAAGTGTAAAGTACCAATAATCTAAAATTATTTATTTTAGTGATTCAGGCTTTAAAATGGGCAGTGAGTGGAGAGGACACTCTTATTGGAGGCTGGAAGATGCCTGCCCACATTACAGTTAGAAAGCATTTAGCAAACTGTCACCTGGGGTAACTGAAAAGACAAGCAATTTGGAAGATATATTTAATTAACTTGTAGCATTGAGAGAGGAGATTTTGATTCAAATATTGAAATGATGAGCTGTTACTAGTAATTGTTTATTGTTGCTAACAGGATTTCAAAAGATATTATAAGGAAGAAATAGGCTCAGAAAATTAATAATTATTTTTCCAGATTTTAGAGGACATAGTCCAGAGATTTCAGGTTTAGGAAGTAAAACTGTATGTCCCCAGACAAAGGTATGGCCATTAAAATATAGTCTCTGATATCCTGTGCCCTGCTATTAACACATCACTTTAGGATAAAGACCAGCTCAAAGCGTGATTACCAGGCTCCTTAATAAGATCTGTGAAAGAAATAAGATAGATTCTAAATCCTTATATTTGGAGAGCATGGGTCCTAAAAGATTCAAGATTAGTTCAGTGAAGTCTGTAGAGCTCCAAATGCACATTACTTAACTTAGAGGGAGGGACAGCTCTTTAGAAATGTTGTTTTTATGCCTGACTTTCAGCATGTGGAATTGACTGGAAACAACTCCACACAGAACATCCATGAAAAGTTCAGAGATCACCATTGACAAAAGGGCTGCCAGCCTGCTCTAAAAGAGGCTGAGTTTGCTTGGCATATAGAAATACCTATGTGTGCTCAACTTTGTACAGACAAAAAAAAAAAAAAAATCAGGCCACTAGTAATGTTCATCCATATGCCCCAAGAAAGACATATTTTGAATACTCACTTAAGAAGTTGCCAATGAGGAGGATGAAAAGTGAAGAAATTCCCAGAGAGCAAAGGACTAGAGACCCACAGGAGCTAGCAGAACTAGGTCAGTGTCTGCTGTTGCCTCCCACCATTCCCTTTTCTGGATACAAATATTTATTATGATTCTTCTGTGCCTGTTCTATCCCTGGCTAGTTGAGTGTGCATGTATGTTGGGTGGTGCATGGAGGGTGAGGGTAGAGGGGTAGACTCAGAATACCTGTCTTTTTATTTTATTTTATTTTTTATTTATTATTAGTTTTTTTAAATTTACATCCAAATTAGTTAGCATATAGTGCAACAATGATTTCAGGAGTAGATTCCTTAGTGCCCCTTACCCATTTAGCCCATACCCCCTCCCACAATCCCTCCCGTAACCCTCAGTTTGTTCTCCATATTTATGAGTCTCTTCTGCTTTGTCCCCCTCCCTGTTTTTATATTATTTTTGTTTCCCTTCCCTTATGTTCATCTGTTTTGTCTCTTAAAGTCCACATATGAGTGAAGTCTTATGATTTTTGTCTTTCTCTAACTGACTAATTTCACTCAGCATAATACCCTCTAGTTCCATCCATGTAGTTGCAAATGGCAAGATTTCATTCTTTCTGATTGCTGAGTAATACACCATTATATATATATACCACCTCTTCTTTATCCATTCATCCATCAGTGGACATTTGGGCTCTTTCCATACTTTGGCTATTGTTGATAGTGCTGCTATAAACATGAGGATGCATGTATCCCTTCGAAACAGCACACCTGTATCCGGTGGATAAATGCCTAGTAGTGCAATTGCTGGGTCATAGGGTAGTCCTATTTTTAGTTTTTTGAGGAACCTCCAAACTGTTTTCCAGAGTGGCTGCACCAGCTTGCATTCCCACCAACAATGCAAAAGAGATCCTCTTTCTCTGCATCCTCACCAACATCTGTTGTTGCCTGAGTTGTTAATTTTAGTCATTCTGACAGGTGTAAGGTGGTATCTCATTGTGCTTTTATTTGTATTTCCCTGATGATGGGTGATGTTGAGCATTTTTTCATGTGGGTTGGTTGGCCATCTGGATGTCTTCTTTGGAGAAGTGTCTACTCATGTCTTTTGCCCATTTCTTCACTGGATTATTTGTTTTTTGGGTGTTGACTGATAAGTTCTTTATAGATTTTGGATACTAACCCTTCATCTGATATGTCATTTGCAAGTATTTTCTCCCATTCTGTCAGTTGCCTTTTAGTTTTGCTGATTGTTTCCTTTGATGTGAAAAAGCTTTTTATTTTGATGAGGTCCCAGTAGTTCATTTTTGCTTTTGTTTCTCTTGCCTCTGGAGATGTGTTAAGAAGTTGATGCGGCCAAGATCAAAGAGGTTTTTGCCTGCTTTCTCCTCAAGGAGTTTGATGGCCTCCTATCTTACATTGAGGTCTTTCACCCATTTTGAGTTTATTTTTGTGTATGGTGTAAGAAAGTGGTCCAGGTTCATTCTTCTGCATGTTGCTGTCCAGTTTTCACAGCACGACTTGCTGTAGAGACTGTCTTTATTCCATTGGATATTCTTTCCTGCTTTGTCAAAGATTAGTTGCCCATACATTTGTGGGTCAATTTCTGGGGTCACTATTCTTTTCCATTGATCTGAGTGTCTGTTCTTGTGCCAGTACCATACTGTATTGATGATTACAGCTTTGTAGTATAGCTTGTGATTCCTCCTGCTTTGGTTTTCTTTTTCAAGATTGCTTTGGCTATCCACGGTCTTTTCTGGTTCCATACAATTTTTAGGATTATTTGTTCTAGCTCTGTGAAGAATACTGGTATTATTTTGATAGGGATTGCATTGAATATGTAGATTGCTTTGGGTAGTATCGACATTTTAACAATATTTGTTCTTCCTATCCAGGAGCATGGAGTTTTTTTCCATTTGTTGTGTCTTCTTCAATTTCTTTCATAAGCTTTCTATAGTTTTCAGGGTATAGATTTTTCACCTCTTTGGTTAGATTTATTCCTAGGTATTTTATGGCTTTTGGTGCAACTCTAAATGGGATGGATTCCTTGATTTCTCTTTCTGTCGCTTCATTGTTGGTGTATATGAATGCAACCGATTTCTGTGCATTGATTTTATATCCTGCAACTTTGATGATTTCATGAATCAATTCTAGCAGTTTTGGGTGGAATATTTTGAGTTTTCCATATAGAGTGTCATGTCATCTGCGAAGAGTGAAAGTTTGACCTCCTCCTGGATGATATGGATGCCTTTTATTTCTTTGTTGTCTGATTGCAGAGGCTAAGACTTCCAATATTATGTTGAATAATAGTGCGAGAGTTGACATCCTTGTCTTTTTCTTGACCTTAGGGGAAAATCTCTCAGTTTTTCCCCATTGAGGATGATATTAGCATTGGGTCATTCATATGTGGCTTTTATGATCTCGATATATTCTCCTTCTATCCCTACTTTCTTGAAGGTTTTTATCAAGAAAGGATGCTGTATTTTGTCAAATGCTTTCTCTGCATCTATTGAGAGGATCGTATGGTTCTTGTCCTTTCTTTTATTGATGTGATGAATCACATTAATTGTTTTGTGGATATTGAACTAGCCCTGCATCCCAGGTATTAGTCCCACTTGGTCGTGGTGAATAATATTTTTAATGTATTGTTGGGTCTGGTTGGCTAATATCTTGTTGAGAATTTTTGCATCCATGTTCATCAGGGAAATTGGTCTATAGTTCTCCTTTTTAGTGGATATCTCTCTGGTTTTGGAATCAAGGTAATGCTGGCTTCATAGAAAGAGTTTCAAAGTTTTCCTTCCATTTCTATTTTTTGTTTTTTTGTTTTTTTTCCATTTCTATTTTTTGGAACATCTTCAAGAGAATAGTTGTTAACTCTTCCTTAAATGTTTGGTAGAATTCTCCTGGAAAGTCATCTGGCCCTGGATTCTGGTTTTCTGGCAGATTTTTGATTACTAATTTGATTTCCTTACTGGTTATGGGTCTGTTCAAATTTTCTCTTTCTTCCTGTTTCAGTTTTGGTAGTGTATACATTTCTAAGAATTCGTCCATTTCTTCCAGATTGCCCATTGTATTGGCATGTAATTGCTCATAATATTCTCTTATTATTGTTTTTATTTCTGCTGTGTTGGTTGTGATCTCTCCTCTTTCATTTTTGATTTTATTTATTTGGGTCCTTTCCTTTTTCTTTTTGATCAAACTGGCTAGTGGTTTATCAATTTTGTTAATTCTTTCAAAGAACCAGCTTCTTGTTTCATTGATCTGTTCTACTGTTTTTTTGTTGTTTGTTTGTTTGTTTGTTTGTTTGTTTGTTTTGGTTTCAATAGCATTAATTTCTGCTCTAATCTTTATTATTTCCTGTCTTCTGCTGGTTTGGGGGTTTATTTGCTATTCTTTTGCCAGCTCCTTAAAGTGTAAGGCTAGGTTGTGTATCTGAGATCTTTCTTCCTTCTTTAGGAAGGCCTGGATTGCTATATACTTTCCTCTTATGACTGCCTTTGCTGCATCCCTGAGGTTTTGGGTTGTGGTGTTATCATTTTCATTGGCTTCCATATACTTTTTAATTTCCTCTTTAACTGCTTGGTTAGCCCATTCATTCTTTAGTAGGATGTTCTTCAGTCTCCAAGTATTTGTTATCTTTCCAAATTTGTTCTTGTGGTTGATTTCAAGTTTCATAGGGTTGTGGTCTGAAAATATGCACGGTATGATCTTGATCTTTTTGTACTTACTTAGGGCTGATTGTTGTCCCAGTATATGGTGTATTCTGGAGAACGTTCCATGTGCACTGGAGAAGAATGTATATTCTGCTGCTTTAAGATGAAATGTTCTGAATATATCTGTTAAGTCCATCTGGTCCAGTGTGTCATTCAAAGCCATTGTTTCCTTGTCGATTTTTTGATTAGATGATCTGTCTGTTGCTGTGAGTGGGGTGTTGAAGTCTCCTACTATTATGGTATCACTACCGATGAGTTTCTTTATGTTTGTGATTAATTGATTTATATTTTTGGGTGCTCCACATTTGGTGCATAAATGTTTACAATTGTTAGGTCTTCTTGGTGGATAGACCCCTTGATTATGATATAATGCCCTTCTGCATCTGATACAGTCTTTATTTTAAAGTCTAGATTATCTGATATAAGTATGGCTACTCCGGCTTTCTTTTGTTGACCATTAGCATGATAGATGGTTCTCCATCCCCTTATTTTCAATCTGAAGGTGTCTTCAGGTCTAAAGTGGGTCTCTTGTAAACAGCATATAGATGGATCCTGTTTTCTTATCCATCCTGTTACTCTATGTCTTTTGACTGGAGCATTGAGTCCATTGACATTTAGAGTGAGTACTGAAAGATATGAATTTATTGCCATTATGATGCTTGTAGAGTTGGAGTCTCTGGTTCTTTCTAATCTTTGTTGCTTTTGATATATATATTTTCATCTTTTCTCCCCTCAGAGAATCCCCCTTAAAATTTCTTGCAGGGGCTGGTTTAGTGGTCACAAACTCCTTTAATATTTGTTTATCTGGGAAACTTTTTATCTCTCCTTCTATTTTGAATGACAGCCTTGTTGGATAAAGAATTCTTGGCTGCATATTTTTCTGATTCAGCACACTGAATATATCCCGCCACTCTTTTCTGGCCTACCAAGTTTCTGTGGATAGGTCTGCTGCAAACCTGATCTGTCTTCCCTTATAGGTTAGGGACTTTTTTTCCCTCGCTGCTTTCATGATTCTCTCCTTGCCTGAGTATTTTGTGAATTTGACTATGATATACTTTGTTGATGGTTGATTTTTGTTGAAACTAATGGGGGTCCTCTGTGCTTCCTGGATTTTGATGTCTGTGTCTTTCCCCAAGTTAGGAAATTTTTCTGCTATGATTTGTTCACATAACCCTTCTATCCCTATTTCTCTCTCTTCCTCTTCTGGGACCCCTATGAATCTGATGTTGTTCCTTTTTAATGAGTCACTGACTTCTCTAATTCTCAAATCATGCTCTTTTGCCTTAATCTCCCTCTTTTTTTCTGGTTTGTTATTCTCCCCAATTTGTCCTCTGTATCGCTGATTCTCTGTTCTGCCTCATCCATCCTTGCTGCTGCTGCATCCATCTGTGATTGCAGCTCAGTTATAGCATTTTTAATTTCATTCTATTTTTTACTTCTTTTTACTCTGCAGAAAGGGATTCTAATCTATTTTTGATTCCAGCTAGTATTCTTATTATCGTGATTCTAAATTCTGGTTCAGATATCTTGCTTGTATATGTGTTGGTTAAATCCCTGGGTGTCGTTTCTTCATTCTCTTTCTTTTCAGGTGACTTATTTCGTTTTGTCTTTTTCAAGGGAGAAAAGGAATTAATGAGATAGAAAAATTAAAATTAAAAAAATTAGAATTAAAAAATATTAAAATTTAAAAATTAAACACACACACAAATCGAATAAATGATGCTAGAATCTTAAGTGTGTTTTGGTTTCGGTGTTGAAAGTGGTTTGACTAGAGAAAAAAGAGGGGGGAGAGAAAAAAAGGAAATCATTTGAGAATTTGAAAAAATGAATACACTGAAGTAGACTAAAATGAGATGATGGGAGTAAAATAGAATTTGAAAAAATATACACAAAAGTAAAGAATAAAGTAGAAAAAAATTTAAAAATTAAAAAAATTTTTTTTTACATTTATTTATTTTTGAGAAACAGAGTGAGACAAAGCATGAGCGAGGGAGGGGCAGAGAGAGAAGGAAACACAAAATATGAAGCAGTCTCCAGACTCTGAGCAAGTGGTCAACACAGAGTCTGATGTGGGGCTTGAACCCACAAACTGTGAGATCATGACCTGAGCCGAAGTCGGACGCTCAAACAACTGAGCCACTCAGGCGCCCCATGAAAAATATTTTTAATAAAAATTAAAAATAAATATGAATTTTTTCTTTTTCTGTATTCAAGAAAAAGAAATGAAAAAGAGAAAAAAGTTTAAAAAAAGAAAAAAGGGAAATCATTTGAAAATTTGAAAAAGTGAATACACTGTAGTAGACTAAAATAAAATGATGGAAGTAAAATAGAATTTGAAAAAAAATTACATAAAAACAAAAAACATAGTAAAGAACTAAAGAAAAATAGTTTTAATAGAAATTGAAAGTAAAAATGAAGTTTTTCTCTTTCTGCATTCAAGAAAAAGAAAAGAAATGAAAAAGAGAAAAAAGAAAGAAAAAAAGGAAATCGTTTGAAAATTTGAAAAGGTGAATACACTGAAGTAGACTAAAATGATGGAAATAAAATAGAATTTGAAAAAGTTTTCAAAAAAATAAAAATATAGTAAAAAAAGTAAAGAAAAATACTTTTAATAAAAATTGAAAAGAAAAATGAATTTTTTCTCTTTCTGTATTCAAGAAAAAGTAGTGAAAAACAGAAAAAAAGAAAGAAAGAAAATTGGATAGATGGACCTGCTACCGGATTGAAATAGGACTGAAATTACTTCATTTTTCCCTAGAAGTCAGACTATGAAGCACTTTATAGTCCATAAAGTAAGTAGGCGGTGAGACTGGTGTTCTTAAAGAGTGAGGTTGGCCCAGTTGGGCGGGGCTCAGTGTAATGGCTCTGTTCTCCACTAGATGAAGCTGCTAGCCTACTGGGGTGGGGTGTTGCCGCGCTTGTAGTTGCGTATGTGCCTGTTCAGTAATGGTGAAAATGACGTCACCCAGGTATCCAGTCTCTAGTATTGGAAGGAACTCTGTTCTCCCTGATCAGCAATCGCGCACCTGTCCTCTGTCTTTGGCTTTCATCCACTCCCCGCTTCTTCACTGTCCATGACCAAGACCCAGGCAGTACCTCTCTCCGGAGTTTTGTCTCAGATGCGGCTGTTTTCCCGGCTCCCTTACTTCTGAAGGACTGTGGCTTTGTCCTGTTGTGCCCCTCTGCAAAATGGTCTCACTGAGCAATGGCCGGCTGCCGGCTGCACCCAGGAACGCTTGCGGGACCCTGCTGCTGCCAGTGCCCCGAGACTATGGCCAGGTGCCAGTCCACCCCAGAAAAAGTTCGCAAGATAGTGTAGAAGCAGCTTTTCGGGGATTATGGAAAATCACAACACACATCTGTCACCAGGCTTTGCACTTAACGACCTTGTTCCAGCACCAGCGAATGTAGCCGTTTTCTGGGGTCTGCTGGGACCAGGTGGCTCCAACAGTCCTTCCAGCAGTGGAACTGCTTTTCCCCGTGTGGCCCAAGAACCTCCTGGAGCCTACTCTGCTCCTGGGGATTCGCCCTTCCCACCAGAACACTGCCAGGTATGGAGCTGTGGATTTGCAGCCTTTGCGCTCCCCATGTTTACAGTCTTAATGGACTTTAATTTAAACCCTCACCTTTCTCCCCTTTTAGTTTAGTCCCTGAGGCTGTTTCCAATTTTCCACTTTCCCTCCAGCTGCTTTTGGGGAGGGGTGCTTTTCCCATATTCTCCCCCTGCCCAGTCTCCGTCATCTCTGCACTTGCAAAAACACCTCTCTTCCTGCTCCTTCTCGCTCCTCAAGTTCACCCCTCTGCGCCGTGTACCTGCTGAATTCTGTGGTTCACATTGTGCAGATTGTTGTGTTAATCCTCCAATCGGTTTTCTAGGTGTATAGGATGGTTTAGTGTTGGTCTGCCTGTATTTCATGGACACCAGACACACAAAAAACTTCCATGCTGTTCCACCATCTTGGCTTCTCCTTCAGAGAGCTTCTCCAATTTGTTTTACTCATATACTTTGACTTTTAATTTTTTTTAATATACATATTGTAGATTTAACTTTTTCTTCAAAAATCCCTATTGGATTTTATTCTGAAAACCCAGTTCAAACTTCAACAGTGTTTCTTAACTTCAACAGTGTTTACTTTTTCTCTGAGCGTCTTTCTGCAAGCATCCTTTCTTGATTTGAGGATGCTTTGCCTTCTTGAATATCTCTCATTCTTCTTGAGTATCTCTCATTTTGTTAATTAGAATTTTAATTCTAATCTCCTTCTTCCATTCAGTTACCTCTCCATGCTATTGTTTTCTACTCATTACCTGCAGTTCTGGGCTTGATCAATTTTATTTACAGTGTAACTACTGGTAATGTTGAATATGAATGTAAACATTCAATATTCAATATTTGATAGTCAGAAAGACTCCTAAAGTTTAAGGATATGATTTTGTGAAGTCTGAAGAGCCCTAAAATGTCTTTAATTCCAAAATCTCCACTAAAAAGCTACAATTATATCAGTCTACAGACAGCTTAAAGTCAAGTGAAGAAAACTATAGACTCAAATGTACATTCCTGTTTCCAAATGCCATTTGCAACATTTTTACATAATTCTTTTTATTTATACTTTAATAATACCTATATTTATTTTTAAACCAAACTGCATACATACCTCTAAGATTGCTTGACTCTTGTTTTTTATTTATTCATACATATTTTACCTCGTCTATCTGAATCTTCTTTTAAGTAAACAGTGAATGCTTCTTGGCATATATTAGTATTCTCCATATTTATGCACTTCTCCATGCCTATGGTAGTTCTGTCTGGGCAATATTTATAAGAACAGCAAAAGGTAAACAGACACACAAAGTAAACATAGGTATTGTTTTTAATAGCTTGAATTGCGCTGCTTTATTTTGCAAAGAATGAGCTATTCACTTGCTATAATTTCCATTTACCTATTAATGGTTTTATTTAAGCAGAATGTGATATTAATTAAAGCATTTTGTTCACTTTCCATGTCACTCAAATATTTGTTCACAAATAGTTCAATGAAAATCTAGACCTTAACTTCTGCCCCAATTATCATATATTGAAAATATGCAAACTTCAGTTTAATAAAATTGCATAATAAAGTGCTGATCAAATATAATAATTCATGTTTAAGGAACAATTGTTGATATATAATCGTCATAAGTATTTAATTGTTCTCATCTAAATTAGTTAAGCTGTTTTTTGACATGTTCATGAATAGGCAAATCTACTGTTAACTGAACATAGCATAATTTTTCTTGTTTTTTATTTACTAATTAGTAAAATAGAACACTTGTAAATGGTCTGATGTTTTTAAACCATCTGTGGTCTATTATGAATGTTTAAACAAATGTAATAAATGCTTTGATTTAACTGCATTTCCCTTGATGCTTAATTTGAAAAGAGAAAGATGAGTTTTCTTGGAAATTTATTATTTCAGACAGTATCATTAGTTATTTAGTAACAAAAATGATTCTTTCTTACTGTAATACAGTATGTTCGGCATTTAGGGAATAAGTGTTCTTCATTATTTAGATTTACTTTAGCTCTTTAGATTGTCTTCACATTTTATGAAGTTAAATGAAAACATTTACATGGTATTATTCTGTTCTGATATATATTTGGCTACAATTAATACATGCATTTAAGGTGCATTCCATTCATTTTAAGACGAAGAATAGTTCTTGCAATATCCATTCATATAAACATCCTATGGGATTCAGAGAATCCTTTCCCTATTCCTAGTTTAGATTTTTATGGCAATAGATCTTGACAAGATAATGTTGATAATAAAATAGTAGAGGCATTTACATGTCTTAATTTTTTAATTTATAATATTACATAAGTAGGTATACTATATGAGGAGAATAAAACATAAATGTCTACTATACTTCATAAGAACACTTAACAAAATATATGCCTAAAACTCATTTTGTGGAGCACCTGGGTGGCTCAGTCAGTTGCATGTCTGACTTAGGCTCAGGTCATGATCTCGCAGTTTGTGAGTTCAAGCCCCATATCGGGCTCTGTGCTGACAGTTCCAAGCCTGGAGCCTGCTTCAAATTCTCTCTAGCCCTTCCCCACTTGTGCTATGTTTCTCTCTCTCAAAAATAAATAAACATTAAAAAAAATTTAAAAAAAACCCTCATTTTGCTAAAGAAAAATATAAATATTATGTAATAAAGCTCAATTAAATGTTTTAAATAACAATGTAGAGGACTTTATCTGTGAAGTTTAAAGAGCTTGGAGTGTTCAAGTAATTTAACAAGGAGGCTATTAGACTGAGATGGCTCTGACACCTTGGTAGTCTCTGTAGCAAACTAAAACCTAAGCAACGGGTCAATGCACTTGAAGATGAGAAAATGAAACTTAAGAACAACCAAGTACATAAAGTCCTTGCTTTTTCACATCTTCTCTGTAAAAGCCTCTACCCTAACTCCTGTGAGTGGAATTGCACCTATCCAGTGTAGGTTTGGAGCTACCCAACTCAAATGAACGTATACTTAAATAAATTCTTGAAAATTTGATTGTAGCTCAGTTTATTTTATTTTAACAGAAGTCAATATCCCAATCTTACAACACATACACACACAAAAAAGGGCAAACTGAAATTGATGACTTTTTCTTGGACTCATCGGATAACTCCAACCTCCAACAATGGTTAGAGAGAAACTGCTACCTTGAAATCTGAAAAGACAGGCACGTTAGAGACACAGTTGAGACATGTTGACCTGGAAAATAATCTCCTGAGGGGCATAAATTGATATAAACAATTGATAGGTGGTCATTTTGATGAATTACAGAGGCTGAGTGGGGACAACCAGAGGGTGAAAAATTCCTTGAGGAGGGGGCAGGTCACAGTTTGAGAAGGCTTTTCACCCTTTCATGGCTTTACCTCCAGAGAACCCATCAGGTTCTTGGAGAAGATTAAGAAAGATTTTCTACTGAATCTGGCAGGAGGAAGGGAAAGTAACCATTATGATATACACCCAGAACATTCTCTATTAAAAAACAACCTATTCTCCAATTAAAGGTAATTGCCAGAAACTTATCCAAGCTGAAGAAAGGGAGTTTCTCCCATGGCAAGCCCATTCAGTCCTTTTGTCTCACCTAAGATTGGGGGAGATGAAGAACATAGTAAACAATGGTTAAAGATCAAAAAAACATGTTGAGAACATGAAACCAGAGAAATGAATAAGTCTATAGAAGAAAAACTTGGCTATACCACTGGAAAAACACTGGTGAAGGTCACAGCCTGAAGATCAGATAGAAAAAAAACAGACTGAATTTCAATATTGTAAACTAGCTTCCTTTCTCCACGTCTTTTTACCACACTAAGGGTGTTCCAATATAAATTGAACATACCATGGACTCTGAGGAGGAGTACATAGGAATTTTAATTTTTTCTCCATTTTGAATCTCCTTTTTATCATTCTCCCTTTGTAGAGTTCATATTATTCAAATGTACATTGCAAGAATAATGTTATGATTTTATTTTATTTACCTTGTTGTTACCTTTTCAATCTTTTTTTCTTAAGATATTTTATTTTTTAAAGCAGTTTTAAGTTTACAACACAATGAGGCTATGCTTTCACACATAGGTAGCTTCCCTTATTATCAGTACCACTCAGAAATTGTACATCAATCAAAATGATGAATTTTTTTTAAAAAGGATAAACCTACATTGAAATATGATAGTTAACCAAAGTTCCTGGTTTACCTTAGGGTTCACTCTGGGTGTGTATATTCTGTGGGTTGGGACAAATGTATGAAATATTCCATCATTCATTATAATAGTATACTGAGAACTTTGTGCAATACCTATGTGTTCATCTTCTTCTCCACCACCATCCCTGGAAACCACTGAACTTTTTAGTCTCCATAGCTTTGCTTTTTCCAGAATGTCACAGAAGTTGGAATCATGTAGTATGTAGCCTATTCCAATGGCATCTTTTACATGGTAATATGCACTTACATTTCTTTCATGTTTTTTCGTGATTTGATAGCTCATTTCATTTTTACCTTTGATTAATATTGCATTGTCTGGATATGCCACAGCTTATTTATTCGTTCACTTTCTGAAGGACATTTCGGTTGTTTCCAGTTTGGGCCATTATGAATAAAATTGCCACAAGCATTGGTCTGTGGGGATTTGTGTAGACACAGTTTTTGACTCCTGTGAGTAAATACCAAGGAAGACTATTTCTAAACTGTATGTTTAATTTTGTCAGAAACCACCAAACTACCTGCAACGTGGCTATATCATTTTGCATTTCCTCCAGCAATGAATGAGGATTTCTATCACCACATATTCTTGCCAACATTTGGACTTGGCAGTGTTCTGCATTTTGGCCATTTTATTTAATTTATTTTTTTTAATTTTTTTAATGTTTATTTATTTTTGAGACAGAGAGACACAGCATTAGCAGGGAAGGGGCAGAGAGAGAGGGAGACACAGAATGTGAAGCAGGCTCCAGGCACTGAGCTGTCAGCACAGAGCCCGACGCGGGGCTCGAACCCACGAACTATGAGATCATGACCTGAGCCGAAGTCGGACGCTCAACCGACTGAGCCACCCAGGCGCCCCCATTTTGGCCATTTTAATAGGTAAGTAGTGGTATCTCATTATTTTAATTTGCCTTTTCCTGATGACATATGATATCTAGTATTTTTTGTGTGATTATTTGCAGTCTGTGCATCTTATTTGATAAGGTGTCTGTTAAGGCCTGTGGCCCATTTTTAATCATGTTATTTTTTTTTATTGTTGAGTTTTCAGAGTCCTCTACATATTTTGGTTAACAGTTCTTTGTCAGATGTAACTTTTGCAAATGTTTTCTTCCAATCTGTGGCCTTCCTCTTATTTTTGTGACACTGTTTTTGCAGACCAGAAGTTTTTAATATTAATGAAGTCCAGGTTATCAATTATTTCTTTAATGGATCAAAATGTGTTTGGTACTATATCTAAACAGATATCACTAGGCCCAGGGACATGTAGATTTCCTCCCATGTTATTTTTTAGAAGTTTTACAGTTTTGTATTTTACATTTAGGTCTACAATCTATTTTGAGTTACTTGTGAGGATGGAAGACTTGTATCTAGGTTCAGTTTTTGGCTTGTGAATGTCCAGTTGTTACCACACCATTTGTTAAAGAGATGATTTTCATCCATTGTATTGCCTTTGTTCCTTTGTCAAGATCAGCTGATAGTATTTATTCTATTCGATTCCATTGATCCATTTGTCTATTCTTTGGCTATTACCACATTTTTTTTTTTTAATTATTACTTTGGCTTTATAACTGGCTTTGAATTTGGGTAGCATCCAACTATGTTCTTTTTTAGTATTGTGTTGGCTATTCGAGGTCTGAGTTCTTCTCTTCCCTCACCCAGGTTTATTGAGATATAATTGACATATTACATTATGTTTTAGTGTACAATGAGTATACAATGTGATATTAAACATATATAAATTGTTAACTGAGTACTACTATAAAGTTACTTAACACCTTGCCACCTCACAAAATCACCTTTTTGTGTATGTTATTAGAATACTTAAGATCTACCCTCAGCATATTTCAAGTATACAAAAAAAGTATTGTTAATACTTTTATTATAATGCTGTATTATAATGCTTATTATAATATTATTATAATATAATGCTGTACATTATAATTGATAATTTGTGCTCTGATTTGCAGTTCCTCATTTCTCCCACCTCCCAGCTACTGCAACCAACATTTCACTATCTTTGAGTTTGGCTTTTTGTTTTTTTTAAGATTCCACATACCACTAAATCATATAGTCCTTATTTTTCTCGGTCTGGCCTGTTTCACTTAGCATAATGCTCTCATGGTCCACTCATGTTGTCACATATGGAAGGATTTTCTTCTTTTCTATGGCTGAATAATATTCCATTATATATATAAACATATATATATATATGTATATATATATATATATTTCATTCATCCATCAATGGGCACTTAGATAATTGCCATATCTTGGCCATTGTGAATAATACTGCAATGAATATGAAAGTTCAGATATATCTTCAAGATCGTTATTTCATTTCCTTTAACAGAAATACCCTGAAGTAGAAATGGTGGGTCATGTGATAGTTTTATTTTTAATTTTTTGAACAATCTTCATACTGTTTTCCTTACTCGCTTTACCAATATACATTCTCATCAAAAGTTTACAAGGGTTCCCTTTCTTCCACATTCTCAACAGCATTTGTTAGCTTTTGTTTTTTTATAATAGTCACACTAGCAAGTACAAAGTCTATTTTAATGTGGTTTTCATTTTTATTTTCCTGATTATTGATGTTCAACATCTTTTCATATTCCTGTTGGCCATTTGTATCTCTCTTTTGGAGAAATATTTACAATAGCAAATAAATATGCATATATATATATATATATATATATATATATATACTCCATCCATTTACTTTTAATGTATATATAAATTAAATATACGTAATTTAATGTATCTAAATTAAAGGTTATGTAATTATATATTTAAAGTGGGTTTCTTTTTTTAAGTTTTTATTCATTTATTTTGAGAGAGAGACAGAGAGAGCAAGCACGGATGGGGGAGGAGCAGGAGAGAGAGGGAGAGAGAGAATCCCAAGCAGGCCCTGAGCTGTCATCCTGGAGCCCAACACAGGGCTCAAACCCATAAACCATGAAATCATGACCTGAGTTTAACTCAAAAGCTGGACACTTAACTGACTGAGCCACCCAGGCACCCCTAAAATGAATTTCTTATAGACAACATTTATAGCTAATCTGAGTTCACTTTCAAATAACACTATGTTGGGGCGCCTGGGTGGCGCAGTCAGTTAAGCGTCTGACTTCAGCCAGGTCACGATCTCACGGTCCGGGAGTTCGAGCCCCGCGTCAGGCTCTGGGCTGATGGCTCAGAGCCTGGAGCCTGTTTCCGATTCTGTGTCTCCCTCTCTCTCTGCCCCTCCCCCGTTCATGCTCTGTCTCTCTCTGTCCCAAAAATAAATAAACGTTGAAAAAAAAAATTAAAAACAAAAAAACAAAAAAACAAAAAAAAACAAATAACACTATGTTATTTTATGAGTAGTGTGACTACTTTATGAAAACCAAATAATATTTATTACTCCCCTTAATCCCTTGTATCATTGTTATCATTCATTTCACTTGTTTATAAGCATACATAAGCATACGCACACACACACACACACATATATACATACACACACACACAATGAGTGTTCATAATGAAATATATTGTTGGTATTATTATTTTGAACAAACTGTTATCTTTCAGATCAATTAAAAGTAAGAAAAATAAGGGCATCTGGGTGGCACAGCTGGTTGAGCCTCTGACTCTTGGTTTCAGCTCAGGTCATGATCTCATGGTTTGTGAGTTCAAGCCCTGCATCAGGCTCTATGCTGACAGCACAGAGGCTGCTTGGGATTCTCTCTCTCCCTCTCTTTCTGCCCCACCCCTGCTCAATCTCTCTCTTTCAAAATAAATAAATAAACATTTTAAAAATAAGAAAAATATGTTTTTATCTTACCTTCACTTTTCCTTCTTTGATGTTTTTTTTTTTTTTTTAGACTTGAGTTTCTTACCTATATTGTTTTCCTTCTTTGTCAAATACTTAATGTGGGAAACTGGTCAAGATCCTGAAGCTAAAGCTTACAATATTGTGGAGCCCCCTATGACTGGATCTCCTTGAAAATTTTAACTCTCAAAGTTGTCTGCATTGAGCCTCTAGCAATTCATCAATTACAGTTCAGATTTTCCTTCCTTTGCACTTTTGTATGTGGTGTTTCCTGCCTTTGAATCTCTGCTAAGGTAAGCCAAGACTCCCTGCTTGCTTAGTTCTCTCTGTTCTGGGAAGAAGCAGTTTGCCCTATGTCTTCCGCTCATAGATCTAAGAAGAGTTGTTGATTTTTCAGTCCCTTTAGCTTTTTACTTGTTATAATGAGGTTGTGGTTTCCAAGCTCCTTACATGTGGAACCAGAAATCAGAAGCTCTGTATCTTTTTATTCCACTCTGTGAGTTCTCAGTTGACTCTTTCAACAGTTCCATTATTGTTAAAATTTTTATTATTTTTTTTAAATATCTTATTTTTCAATAATCTCTGCACCAAACTTGAGGCTTGAACTCATGACACTGAGATCAAGAGTCTCATCCTCCATCAACTGAGCCAGCCAGGTGCCCCAAATTTTGCTTATGTTTTACATCTCTGTGGTATAGTTTTGAAATTGCTTTTGTTTTATTGTTTTCCTTTTTTCCCTAGTAATATTTCATGAACAGAATGTTTTCTCTGATTTCGTTTTGGTAGTAATACTATTGTTTTCAAATTTTATATTTATATTCTCCCTGAATGGTGTGTATCTTGAGTTTTAAAGTTTTCTTATTTTTAAATTTTTAGTCAAAGGCATTCTTCAAATGTGTCTGAGGTTTTAATTTCTTTGCATTAGAGAGTGAAAAAGTGATTGGAAACTTCATGTGCAGGAAATATGGTTGCCAGGGTATGTGCTTTAATGTGAGGATGATGTGGTTGGCCAAATACTGAGATCTGGCTGTCTTTTCTCTTGTGCTGACCACTTCCTCCAAGAGCAGAGAGGACTCTTTCAAACTCCTCAAACAGTAAAATCCTGGTTAATGCTGTTCTCGAAGACTACCAGAGGGAAAGCATTTGGTAAATAGTTTCTTTTAATCACTCTGGTTTTAAGTAGCATCTTCATTTTCAGCTTGCCTGGAATGCAGATACTCTCTGATTAAGTTTGTCCCAGAAAGCCATAATGAAGTCATGTAGAGGCAGGCGGAGTGAGTTTGGTGAGGTGATTTGGAAAGCCCTCTGGGCAAATAAATTTGGAGAAAGGATGAGGTGTCAAACGAATCCTTAGTCAGATTTTGTGCCATTCCTCCTGTTTTTTCACTCCAGCCAAGAAAACCACCTGAGAGAAACCTGATGCCTCATATTCCTAAGCTTTTGTAGGCTCTGCAGGGAGAATTTGCTAGCTACATGATTTTTCTCTGCAGACTGTTTCAATTCTCCATGATGGACTAAATTAGATGATATCCTTTCCAGATTCCAAACTTTTGCTGCTTCATATACAGTGTTGTAATCTTTGATCTTGTGGATATATCTTTTAATACTGCTTTGTGGTATTTTGATGGGGTTCAAATAGGAGACAGTAGTTAATATGAGTGTTTAATAGATTGAATTAAACAAAAAGCCTGTTTTCTCTTTCAAGTAAAATAAACTGCTTTCTTAAAGAGAAAACACTGTCTTCTGCAATGTATTTAACATCATTTATTTGCTCACTTTTCCTTGTGAGATTAGCTTGCAACTTTACTTAATACTTTCTCCATTTATCCTAGTGTTCTCTTGTCACCATCTTCATTTGCTTCCATCCTTCAAAATTCTCTGAAATGTAAAATAGATGTGAAGAGTAATATAATGCCATCTCAATTGCTTATCAGGATAGCACGTTTGTTAAAAAACTATGGGCTTTAGAGTTCTGTGACCTGAATCAGTGCCTGCAAACCTACCCATTCACAGTGTAGCTATCTTCAAGTTATTTGACCTCACCACAACTAAGCATTTTTTTTCTTTTAATGTAACAAAAACATTTACCTACATTACAGTGACAAAGTATTAGAAATGTTATTTAGTATCCATTTTGTAATAAACATTCTGACAGCTTTCAAGCCCCTTCTCCCCACTTCTTCTACAAGTTGGTCAACTAACAAGAGAGCCAGTGAACTCCCTTCCTTAGCCCTGGTGTTATGTTCAGACCTCACAAACATCCAGCCAGTGCACAGGAACCTTTCTCCTTTTTCACTCCACAGCCATTGTAAAGTCCCAACCAACTCATTCTGCCTCCCTCCAGCCATTTCCAACCTGCACTCCTCAGAAAGCCTTATTATGTAAATAAGAAGTCCATTCCTGCTCCCTGGGTGTATTTGTAATCATTAGTCTCAACCTCCAATTCAAATAAACTTTTGGAGTTAGTTTCTGCCTTTCTTGGGGCAGCAACAATAGTAATACATTATCTAGCTCATGCTTTTTGTTTCAACCAATATTTACGAAGTCCCTCTTCCCAACTTATGACCGATGATGCTGTAAGGTACAAGAAGAGAATAAACCCTAGCCTGTTGGAGCTTCCAGTGGAGTGAACACTTCAAAACATTGTTGTAAGATTTAAACAAGATTTAAGATATTCAGCAGATTGCCTGAAGTGCTTAATTGTGTTTGTGTAACATTTTTAATGATTTGTGTCATGCAAAGGATTACAATAACTTTATCTTTTGAACCTTTAGAATCAATGATTGTTTCATTGTTAACATGCTTAAACTATTTTTATGTAACCCCTTGTTCAATAGGAAAGAAAATCATTAAATGAATAGTTGGTCAAATCGTGATTTAAACCATCCTACATTTTACTTAAAGAAGTATAGTATTGGAGTGCCTTGGTAGCTCAGTTGTCTGAGCCTCTGACTTTGGCTCAGTCATGACGTCACAGTTCCTGAGCTTGAGGCCCACATTGGGCTAACTGCTGTCAGTGCAGAGCCTGCTTCGGATCCTCTGTCTCCCTTTCTCTCTGCCCCTGCCCCGCTTGTGCTCTCTCTGAAAAATAAAAAAAAGTATAGTATTCTGTGAGAGTACAACTAAATAAGGAAGTCAGCAAAGTTGAAAATATACAAATATTTTGAAAAGATCAGCATAACTATATATACGTAATTTAAATAAATCACTTTGGTTGCTGTAAGGAAAAAATAGAGTGAGACAAGGTGAAAACAGACCAGTTAGGGATTTCCTTTCCTCTCTCCTTTCCTCAGAATAAATTGGATTCTTAAAGCAAATGATTTAATGAAAGAAAGCTGGGGACTGAGCATTAATAACCACTCCAGTAATAGGTGAAACAGTAAAAAGCAGTTAAGGATAGAAAAAGGAAACTGAGAGAAAGAAGCTCTCCATGTTGGTTGGTAGAGGAGTAGCTAATGATACAGATATCAAGATAATGAAGACAGAGGAAACCTACTAGTTAACACAAGTGAGAGTATTCTATTCAACTAGACCTTAAATCTATCAATTTGTTAGTTTCTATAAGGAGACAAAAAGAGTGTTTTATTTGGAGTTTCCCACAAAACTGAGCCTAAGACAAGGACTTGGTTCCAAGTATTTTATTTGGAAGGCAATTCCAGGCAATAATGGTAAAGGAATTGGGAAAGGGGATGGGTAAAGAGGAAAAGCTAATATAGGTTTCCATTTTCAAGGATGTTGTGGTCCATGTAAGCTTGTTTCCTCCAGGACTTCATGATAATTGGACAGAACTGCTCAAGTTCTTTGCTTAAGAAAGGGCAGACTGATACTGTGGAAAGAAATACAATCCAGGACACCAGCAATATCTTCTCAGTTGCAGTAAGAAATGTACTTGGAAACCCAGCCACACATAATCACTAAATAAGAACAAAAAATTAATGAGAGAATAAAAAGTTCAGAAATTGACATAAATATGTACATGAATTTAATAATTTGTATGTTTCATCAAGTTATTTCAAAATGCCAAGATGGGTATATTCTTCAACAATATTTATCCCACATTTTATCCTGAGAACTATTAAGCTTCTCCAAAAGTATAATTTCATAGCATGAATACTGTATGAGTTACCCACATTGAATACTGCCTTAATGCTCAATTGGTTATATACTTCTTTATATTATCTTTTCTTCCTTTTAAAAAGTAAATATATAATGTGTTCATATTTTATATATTTCTCATACGAATTCCTTTTTATCATTCTTCTTTAATATATCTTTTTTGCCTAAGTCGAGAGCTTATAAATAAAAATGTCTAAGATGAACAGTAAATTTTAATGGACGTAAAGAACTAGGTGTTCAGTGACAGAAACGTATTTTGTAATTTATGCTGTGGACTTATGGCAGCCTTAAAGCTTATGTATTTTATACTTTAAATATTTATGCCTCTACAGCCAAGAAAAAGCTAAGGATGGAGTAAATGTATTTACTCAAGTCTACCAATAATAACAATAATAAATAATGGATGTAGTGAGCTAAGTATAAAACTTGCCCAAATGCATAAGACAATAGGTCAAGCATCTCTGTGTGACTTGCTGTTGTGTGGAAGCTAGTTTAAAGCTCAAGGTGTCATTTCTCATTTATTCTATTAGAATCCAAGGCTTTATATTTTTAGATAATAAATATTGCACGCTATGGTTTTATGCTTTAATTTGAAACACACTCTCTCCTTAGCCATTGAGCAAAATTATACAAAGTTACAATTCGGTACTTTACACATTGTTTGGAAATTCTTTGTCGTAGTTTTCTTTATAATACTCAATTCATTAAAAATTATTAAATAGATAAAATAGCAATTTATAATGATCTAATCCATAATATACACTCAGGGTGATCTGAACTACAAAATATGAACAATGAACAAATTATGTAGTATCACCAGACTTCTCTAGCTGCTTTTGATACCTCAGTATAGTTTTGAAGTTCCATAAAAATGACATTGTGATAAAAAATATTCAAATATGTATTTTGTAGTTTTAGCTATGGTCTTGTTCCATTTGTATGTTTAAAGTCATTTCATAGTCATCTATCACCATTGTGTAAGTAATGATATAGTATGAATTGATTTGTAATAATAGCTGCAAATCATTTAGTTCTGTAGCAATTTCATACTGATAAAGAGAAAAACACTTGGGTAGGCTGTTTGCCTCCGATACATAGAATATAGTTGTATATGCTTGCATCTTCACACATTTTTTTCCCCTGCTGACCTAATAGAAATCTGTTAGTTAGTTAATCTTTTGTCAGTTATAATGTCACATTTTTCTTTCAGTCTTGTATTATACGATTATAAATTTAGTCACAAAATGTCAGATTCAATTGCTCCTTGGCACTGACACCGGGCTAATTTTCCTGTTGAGTTTAGGAAAGAGTTGATCAAGAGGAGGCCAAAAATAAAAGGGTCTAACCCCTGTGAGATATCCATTCATTTTTTTTCTCCCCCAAAGGAAAGTCACAGTATGTTTTCACAATCTTCTCCCATCCAAATGAAAGACACTCTTCCAAAAATTGTTTTGTTTTGACAAATAATAATAGAAATATAAACACTTAGTGATCGTGTGCATTCACTATTGCTTTAGGTTAATTTCTGCTGCTTTTGGTCTCTACTTTTGTGGCTGTTGCATGTTACTTAGCCCCTTCTTTCCTTGAATTTTTCTTACATTAAGTGGATGAGAAATGGGAATATCATTTTTCTCCAATGTGGTGATGTCATTTATTATTAGCAAATTTGGAACCACACATGAATAAATCATTAGCAGAGACTTCACTGTTGCAAGAGTTAGGTGCTGACATCATTTGTTTAACATTGATTTTTTTTTCGTTCATAACATTTTAGAAAACTCTCTAACTCTAATACATAAAACTTTCTCCTGTTGAGAAACTAATAATTCAAAACAGTGGCAAAAAGGCTCTTCTCACAGTGATTTCGAATAGAGTCTTCCATTTTTCTTGTTGGAATTTCTAAGTAAGTAAAAATTCACCCAAGTGTTCAATTTCTGCAATTTGAGTTACTGCAAATTCTTGGTTAACTCTCTTCAGAAGCATAGAAGTCTTTAAATGCTGCTTAATTGGCATTCAGTGTCCTTTACGTTATGCATTATTTTTAGTACATGTATAGTGTTTAGTTTTTTCAAGCAATCTGTTAAGGTAAGACCTTCCTTTTCAATACAAATAAATCTTTTCAAAGAAGTTAAGTCAATTTTCCTATTTCTTTATAGTAATAATGGATATTATTGCATTATTATAATGCATATATATATATTATAATACATCAATTGATGTTCAAATGATTTTTCTGCTTCAGACTGTTTATATGATGGATTTTTGGATACCTTTCCAAATGTTGAACTATCCTTGCATACCTAGAATAAATTCTACTTGGTGATGGCATTTAATACAATACATTTGTAGGTTTTTGTTTTTGTTTTTGTTTTTGTTTTTGTTTTTTTTAACGTTTATTTATTTTTGAGACAGAGAGAGACAGAGCACGAACAGGGGAGGGGCAGAGAGAGAGGGAGACACAGAATCTGAAACAGGCTCTAGGCTCTGAGCGGTCAGCACAGAGCCCGACGCGGGGCTCGAACTCACGGACGGTGAGATTATGACCTGAGCTGAAGTCGGACGCTTAACTGACCAAGCCACTCAGGCGCCCCACTATACATTTGTAGGTTTAATGTGCTAATATTTTTGTTGAGGAGCTTTGAGTTTAAGTTAATAGAAAATTTTAATTTTTAGTTTATTTTTTTAAAAAATCTTTGGTTTTGTGATACTGACCTCATATAATGTGTACTCAAAATGTGAAATATTTTCTCCTCTCCTATTTTCTGAAAGACAGTATAAAATTTGTATTAAACGTTTGAATGTTATAATTATCCAGTGATTGGTGATTTTAAATTATGAATTCAAATTAGAGACTTAAGATTATTCTATCTTAGTTGTCTTTTGATTGTTTATAGTGTTTGAATAATTTGTCCATATCTTCTAAATTATTGAGTGCAAAAATTTTTATAGTGTTATTATTCTTTTATAGGGACAGCATCTTATAGTGATCTTCTTTCATTTTTGATATTGCTGATTTGTTTCTTATTTCTTTTTATTTTTGACTATCTGCTAGAAGTTTATCAATTTTATTGAATTATCTTTTTTGAAGAGCCAACATTTTGTTTCATTAATTTTTTCTCTGTTACGTAACTATTTTCAATTTCATTGATTTCTTGTTCTTTTCTCCTTCTTTGTATACTTTGGGTTCATTTTGCTTTAGCTTTTTTAGTTTCTTGAGTTAGGAACTTTATGTGAGAACTTTCTTTCTTCCTAATTATTTTGAGCTATAAATTTCCTCTCAGCACTACTTCAGAAACATCTTTCATATTATATATAGTATATGTATTTTCTTTCGGTTCTATATTTTTTCTTTTCTTTTATTTGTTATTTGAGATTTTCCTTTTATCTCTCTGATACTGGTTTCATGTTTGTCTTATGGTCAGAACATATTCTATAAATTTCATTATTTAAAATCTTTCAACATTCATTTTGTGAGCTGTCATTTAGGTACTGTTGTTTGATTGGATTCAGGTTTTATGTATTCTTGGTAATTCTCTGTCTAGCTGTTTTATCAGTCACTGAGTGGCAGGCGATGAAGTCCTTAAAAAAATTGAAAATATTTTTATTATTTTTTTCCAACTCTATAGGTTTTGCTTCATGAATTTTGAGACTCTGTTGTTTATTGGGGCATACACATTTAAGATCATTATATTTTTCCAGGGGAAAAAACCTTTTCTTATCATTATGAAATGTCCTACTTAATCTCTAGTTGTTTTCTTACTGTGCTATCTGTCATACATTAACTTCACCTACTTTTATAATGTTTGCACAGTAAATCTTTCTTCATTCTCTTACATTCAACCCACCTGTGTTATTGAATTTCATATAAGTTTTCTGTAAACAGTTTCTTGTCAGGTAATTTTTTTTAAAAAGTCTGTTCTGACAATGTCTGTCTTTTAATGGTGTATTTTACTGTTTATAAATTAACATTTAGGCAACCATTGATATGTTAGAGCTTGATTCTGTCATTTTATTAGTAATTTTATGTTTAGCTCTCATTCTTCTGTCTCTTACTGCCTTCCTGTGAGTTACTTGAACATTTTTAGGACTACATCTTGATTTATTTATGGTGTTTTGGAGCACATATCCTTATACAGTTTTGTTAGTGATGCTCTGAGTATTAAAATACACATAGATAAATTACAGTCTACTGATATCAAGTATCCACCACGTCAAAAGAAGTGTAGAACTTTGCTTCCTTTTCAGGGCCTTTACCTCTCCCACTTTTAAATATCCTATCTCTAGTAACATATAACATTTAAGTGTTTTATAACTTAGTCATCAAATATGATTTCTAAAATTTATGAGGTAAAAGTTGGCCTTTAAAAAAATAATGTTTACTCATTTTTGAGAGAGGGAGAGAGAGAGAGACAGAGCACGAGCAGGGAAGGGGCAGAGAGAGGGAGACACAGAATCTGAAACAGGCTCCAGGCTCTGAGTTGTCAGCACAGAGCCCGACGCAGGGCTGTAACTCACAAACCGTGAGATCATGGCCTGAGCCGAAGTTGGCAATTAACTCACTGAGCCACCTAGGTGCCCTAGGTAGCCTTTTTTATGTACTCATATTTCTGTTCTTTCTATTGCTTTTTCTTCCTTTTGATGTTTCAAGATCCTTTTATCATTTCCTCTATGTTTGAAGAATTTCATTTTGTCCATCTTTTAGAGAATGTCCATTAGAAATAAATTTCTTTAGTGTTCCTTTGAACAAGGAAATCTTTAGTTTCTCTTCATTCTAGAAAAAACAAAAACAGTTTCGCCAGCTATAGAACTTGCAGTAGCCAGTCAGCATTTGAAAATACCAAACTACTTCCTCCTGGTCTCCCTGGTTTCAGAGGAGAAACCACTTGTTCTCAGATCGCAGTTCCCCTGTATGTAATGTCATTTCTCTCTGATTGGTCTTAAGGTTTCCTCTTGATCCTAGTTAAATAAGATGTATTTTGGCATGGATTTCTTTAAGTTGAGTTTGCTTGAGGTTTTCTTAGCTTTTTTAATCTATCAATTTATATATTTCACCAAATGTGGATGCTTACTGACATTATTTCTTGGAATACTCTTTCAGAACCATTTATTTCTTTCTGGGACTTCAATGACACAAATATTGAACCATCTGTTATTATCCCATAGATCCTTTACACTCTGTTAATATTTTTTAAAATTTATTTTCTCTTTGATTTTTTTTTAATTTTTTTCAACGTTTTTTATTTATTTTTGGGACAGAGAGAGACAGAGCATGAGCGGGGGAGGGGCAGAGAGTGAGGGAGACACAGAATCAGAAACAGGCTCCAGGCTCTGAGCCATCAGCCCAGAGCCTGACGCGGGGCTCGAACTCACGGACCGCGAGATCGTGACCTGGCTGAAGTCGGACGCTTAACCGACTGTGCCACCCAGGCGCCCCATTTTCTCTTTGATTTTTAACTTGGGATGCCTGAGTGGCTCAGTTGGTTAAGCATCTGACTCTTGTTTTCAGCTCAGGTCATGATATCACCATTTGTGAGGTCAAGCCCTGTGTCAGGCTCTGCACTGCTAGCACAGGGCCTGCTCAGAATTCTCTGTGTGTCTCTCTCTCTGCCCCTCCCTTACTCAATTTCTCAAAAATAAATAAATAAACAAAAAGAATTGGGTGGATTCTTTGGTTCTGTCTTCAGTTTTATTGATTCTGTCCCAGGTCATCTCCACTCTATTATTGAGCCCATCCATTGTTTGTTTTTTGTTTTGTTTTGTTTTGTTTATTTGTTTGTTTGTTTTGATTTTGTATTTTATGTGTAAATTCTAGGATTACCAATTGGTTCTCTAACTTTTTCATTTTTTTCTTCCAAGTTTTTATTTAAATTCCAACTAGTTTATATACAGTGTAATATTATTTTCAGGTATGGGTTTTAGTGATTTATCACTTACATATAACACCCAGTGCTTGTAACAAGTGCCCTCCTTAATACCCATCACCAATTTAACTCATCCCCCCACCTACCTCCCCTCCAACAACCTTCAGTTTGTTCTCTATAGTTAAGAGTCTGTTTCTCTGTTTACCTTTATCTCTCTTTTCCACCCCTTATGTTCATGTTTTGTTTCTTATATTCCATATGAGTGAAATCATATGATATTTGTCTTTCTCTGACTTACTTATAATCTCTAGTTCCATCCATGTCATTGCAAATGGCAAGATTTCATTCTTTTTTATTCTTTATACACACACACACACACACACACACACACACACACACACACCACAACTTCTTTATCCATTCATCGCTTGATGGACATTTGGGTTCTTTCCATAATTTGCTGTTGTTGATAATGCTGCTATAAACATTGGGGTGCATGTATCCCTTCAAATCAGTCCAACCATATGCTTGGTGAACATGGATGTAAAAATTCTCAACAAAGCACTAGAAAATAGAATACAACAGTATATTAAAAGAATCATTCACTATGATCAAGTGGAATTCATTCCTGGGTTGCAAGCATGGTTCGATATTTGAAAATCAATGTGATACACTACATTTATTTTAACTTCTGTTTATTCGATAAAAATGTCTCTTTAATTTTTTGGAAAATAATTTATAATATCTTATTAAAACATTTTAACTTATTTAAAATCCTTGCCATATAATTCCAATGTCTGATTTATCTTAATGTTGGCTTCAACGGATTGTCTTTTACCATTGAACTTATAATTTCCCTTATTCTTGCTATATTCACTTATATTTGTAGTCTGGTCATTTTAGTCAGGCTTCATTGGACATTTTGGCACTGACTGAAGGAACATAAGCTATTTTCCCTGATTGGCTCAATTAGAAGAGAAACCTATTCTATAGTCTGTAAAATTGAATAGCAATAACCACGCCTGCCACCGATTGTGATGGAATCTCCCTTTGCAATGTCCCCTGGCCACCAGTTTCTTTCTCCATAGAGGAAAGGAGTCTTAGACAAAGAGATTTCATGGACTTGACATTTGTTATGGTGTAATTCTTTTTGCCTGTCCCCCTATGCCAGCCTGTGTGTTTTGATTGAATAGAGTAGTCTCAAATGTAGCAGGAAAGGTAAACATTTCAACTGTTCATTTTTTGTTAGCTGTGCTCTCTATTAATACCCCTGCTAGTGGGATCAGCTGATATTGTCAGTGAGACTCACATTTGATCTGGGGGCAGGGGCTGTCTTAAGTTACTAGATTTGGGGTTACAAAATTCAAGCCTGGTGGCCTTATTGTATTGGGTGAGAGAGTAAGACAATTTGTTCTCTTGTCCCTCTAGTTATATTGTCCTGAACCAATTTGCTTTCTTCTTTCCACCTTTCAGAGTTCTTCTTTTGTGTGTATTCCATTATTTCTATGGTTTGTAGCTAGGTACAGCAGATAGGAGCAAGGAGTCTATAACATCATGTCTGGCCCAGAAGTCCTGGTACCTTTTGAAAGTATAAATCCCCGGAGACTTCCCCTATAGATTTAGATTCACTATTCTATGTGGAATGCTTTAGGAGAATCTGTATTTTTGACAAATGCTAAAGTTAAAGGGAAAATGATGAAGTTAATAAATAAAATGTTGGTTTATGTTATTGTGTTTGATAGCAGAAAGAAAAATACAGAACTGTACAAAAATACAGAAAAATACAGTCAGTGTTTGAGCAAGCTATGTAGCAGGGGATATTGGTTCCAGTAATGGTTCCTGCTTGTCAGTCACACAAGGAGCATCAAGGCTGTGTAATTTTTGTCTATTCACTTATTCAAGCAGTAGCTTATCTAACAATTATCATGGGCCAGTCACTATTCTAGACAATGGAAATACAACCACTAACAGAACAAAGCCTTGCCTATAGGAAGTTTATGTACATTTCTCTAACCATTATTCTACCACAAAGCAGGGCTTAAAACAACACATTTATTCTCCCAGTGTTCTGGAAGCTAAAAGAATGAAATCAAGAGGTCAGCAGAGGCTCCTGGTAAGAATCTGTTCCATGACTTTCTCTTAGCTCCTTGTGTTGCCAGCTGTCCTGGTATCCCTTGGCTTGTAGACATCACTGCAATCTCTGTCATGGTGTTGTCCCTGTGCCTCTGTCTCCATCCCTTCTCTTACAGGGATAGCAGTCATATTGGATTGGGCCCACTCCAATGACTTTATTTTACTTGATTATATATGTGAAGAGCCTGTTTTCAAATAAGGTCAGACTCACACTTACCAGAAGTTAGGATGTCAACATATCTTTTTGAGGAACACAATTTAACCCCTAACAAAGAAATCTTACTTATAAAGGAACATAGATAGTAATTACAGTAGACTTCTGAAGAATCATGCAGGCAAGGAGAAAGTAGATTGATAGACTTAAAATACGGCAGAGGAATAAAACACCACCAACATTTAATTCCACATGTAGCCACATTATCTTTCAAGACAATCATAAATAAATATTTCCTCAAACAAATTAAAACCGAGGGAACTTTTTACTACAGACTTGCCTGTATCTATATAAAGGAAGGGAGTAGGAGAAGGAATAAAGACAGAGAGGAAAAGAAGGTAAAATGGAATTATATGAAAATTCTCAATTAAAACCAGAAAGTGCAAAAAAAAAAAGTATGAGGAAAAACAGAACAAATGCAATGAATACAAACAAAATTTTACAAATGTAGTAGGAATGAACCCAAATCTATAACATTTTATGTGAAAAATATAAAAATACAAATGAAAGGACAAAAATTATCAGCATGGACTAAAAGATAGACAAGATCTAATTATTTTTTCTATAAAAAACCCACTTAAAAGACTCAGATGAGTTAAAAACAAAGAAGGAAAAATATATATGATGATAACACTATATCAAAACTAATTTCAGACAGGGGTGCCTTGGTGGCTCAATCAGTTAGGTGTCCAACTTCAGCTCAGGTCATGATCTCACGGTTCATGGGTTTGAGCCCTGCGTGGGGCTCTGTGCTGACAGCTCAGAGCCTGGACCCTGCTTTGGGTTCTGTGTCTCATCCTCTGTCTGCCCCTCCCCCACTTGTGCTCTTCTCTCTTTGTCTCTCAAAAATAAATAAATGTAAAAAAAATTAAAATTAATTTCAGAAAATCCAACTTCAGAATGAGGGAGACTAGTAAAGGAGTAGCATTTTATAATAATAAAAGGGTCAATTACCCAAGAAGATATAAAAATCCTACACCTATATTTACCTAACAATAATCAAAATATGTGACCTAACATATGACAGAACTGAGAATAGGAATAAATGAATCCACTGTTATTTATAAAGTTAAGACCCTTCTTTCAGTAATTGATAGATCAAACAGGCAGAAAAATCAGTAAGGCTATAGTTGCCCTGAACAGCACTAAGAATAAATTCTGTTTAATTGGCATTTGTAGACTACTTCATCCAACAACAGCAGAGCACATTCATTTCAGCATACGTGGAACATTCACTAAGACAGAACACATTCAGAGCCATAAATTACTCTTTAACAAATTTCAAAAAGAGAAATCTTACAGGGGCACTTGTGTGGCTCAGTTGGTTAAGTACTCGATTCTTCATTTCAGCTCAGGTCATGATCTCACAGTTGTGAGATTGAACCCCACATAGGGCTCTGTGCTGAGCATGGAGCCTACTTAAGATTCCTCTCCCTCTGCCTCTGCACCTCCCCCGCTAGCGTTTGTGCACACTCTCTCTCAAAAAAGAGAGAAATCATACAAATTACATCCTCACACCAATAATGGAATTTGATGACAAATATGTAGTTGTAAAATCTCCATATATTTAAATTAAATAATACCTGGGTCAAAGAAAGCTTAAGAGAAATTTAAAAATACCTTGAACTAAATTAAATTGAGAATACAACACACTACAATTTGTGGGATTAAGTAAAAGCAAGAAAAATTAGAGTAGGTAAAAGTATTCTTTTTTATATTTTTATTTAATTTTATTTTTAATTTTATTAATTATTTTTAGGTATACAACACAGTAATTCAATATGCCTATATGTTATGCTATACAATGCTATGCTCACTACAAATATAGCTACCATATGTCACCATCTCATGCTATTACAATAACATTGACTGTATTCTCTATGCTGTGCCTATTATTTTCATGACTTATAGATTCCATAACTGAAAGCCTGTATCTCCAACTCATCTTCACCCATTTTGCCCATCACCCACCATCTGGCAACCATAAGTTTGTTCTCTGTATTTATAGGTCTGATTCTGCTTTTGTTGCTGTGGTTTATTGTCTTTTTTTTTTTTATTTTGCTTTTAGATTCCATATAAGTGAAATCATATGGTATTTATCTTTCTCTGTCTGACTTATTTTACTTATCACAACGCCCTTTAGGTCAAACGGGTTGTCACAAATGGCAAGATCTCATCCTTAAGTATTTTTTAAAGCACATGTCTAGTAAAGGAAGTATATTTGAAACATTCCAATAATTTTTAAAACCGAGCAACTAGAGAAAAACATAATTTAAAAATTGGGCAAAATGTCTAAATACCACCCCCCAAAAATACATATTATTGGGGAAAAAGACATATGCAAAAATTTCATTTGTTTGTTGCACATTAAAACAAAATGAGAGGGGTGCCTGTGAGGCTCAGTCAGTTACGCGTCTGACTTTAGCCCAGGTCATGGTCTCACAGTTCATGATTTTGAACCCCACATGGGGCTCTCTGCTGTCAGTACAGAGCCCACTTTGGATCCTCTGACCTCTGATCCTCTCTCTGCCCCTCCCCTACTCACACTCTCTTTCTCCTTCTTCTTCAAAAATAAATAAACATTAATAAAACAAAATGAGATATCACTGAAATGTTTTTGAATCACTAAAACAAAATAAAAAATACTGGCAGTATTGATGGTGAGGATGTAGATAAATTCATTGCTGGAGGGAATGCAAAATAGTGCAAAATTTCTAACTTTGTAAGAAATTTTCAAACTTTCTTCTAAAGTTAAACCTAGTTTTATCATAAGATCTAACATTCATACTCACAGGTGTCTACCCAACTAATTTGAAAACTATGCCTACACAAAAAACACAGGAAATATAAATATTCATACATAGATTTATAGCAGTGTTATTCATAAACCACCAAAAACTGGAAATAGCCAAGATCTCCTTTCATATGTGAATGGGTAAAGAAACAGTAGCACATCTATGCAATGGGATACCATTAGCAATTAAAAAGAAAGAGCTATCAAGCAAACAATTACACTGAGTCTTTAATGTATATTGCTAAGTAAAAGATGCTGGTCTGATAAGACAACGTTATTTATGATTTTATTTATATGATATTCTGGAAGATCAAAATTATAGAAAGTGTAATACAATCAGTGCTTGCTAGGGGTTGGGGACAGCGGATTTGAATAAATGAAGCACCAGGAATCTTTAAGGCATTGAAAGTATTCTATGTTGCTGTGTATGATTCTTTAATGTTGAATATATTATGCCTAGCTATGGTAAAACCCATAGCACTCCAAACACAAAGAGAGGACCTTAATAAATATAAATTAAAGAAAAAATCATTGAGGAATCTGGGATGGTACAGCCACTTTGTAAAGACAGTTTGGAAGTTTCTTACAAAACTAACCAATGAAATAAAATACGTTTGATGAAAACAACGACAACAACATCAACAACAACTAACCATACTCTTACCATAAGGTCCAGCAGTTGTACTCCTTGATATTTACTTAAATTGATGAATTAAACCTATGCCCACACAAAAATATGAACAGTTGTTCATACCAGCTTTATTTATGTTGTTAAAACTTGGAAGCAACAAAGGTATCCTTCCCTAAGTGAATAAATGAGCAAACTGTCATATCCAAATAATGGAATATTATTCAGTGCCGAAGAAATGAGCATGAAACTGAAAAAATATATGGAGGAACATTAAAATGCATATTACTAAGTGAATGAAGCCAATCTGAAAGGGTACGTCCTATGTGATTCCAACTATATGACATTGTAGAAAGAGCAAAACCATGGAGATGGTAAAAAGATCAGTGGTTGTGAAGATTTGGTGGGAAGGACAGACAAATATGCATGCACATAGGAATTTTAGGGAAGTAAAACTATTCTGTATGCTACTATAATGGTGAATATATGCCATCATACATTTGCCAAACACATAGAATGTACAAGAACCCTATTGTAAACTATGGGCTTGTGGGTGATAATGATGTCAATGCAGGTTCACCCACTGAAACAAATGTATAATTCTGGTACCAAATATTGACAGTGAGTGTACATGTTTATGTGTGCAGGTAGATGGTATATGCAAACTCTGTAATTTCCTTAATTTTTTTCTTTGACCTTAAAAATGCTCTAGAAAAAGTCTCTTTAAAAAAGTTCATTGGAGTATGCCATCTGAAAGGCAGTGTGTGTCCAAAAAAATTTTAACTTCACTATAAATACATAAAATAATCCCCTGAAAGGGGTGGATAAAGAAACTTTGGAAATGAATGGAATCTGAAAGACTAAATGCAAAAAGAACTGCTCACAGGCATTGCACCATAGCTAATAAACTTTGACCCCCTGGGTACAGGTTAATAATTCTGATGCTGCTATATGTACATGGTGCAGTTAAACAAGTAAGTAAAAAGATGGCAGATGGTGAAAGCCAGATTTCTCATTCTTGGAGTGGGAGTTGATAGATAAGCAAAAAGAGTAGTTTAGGATTATCTATGTGGTAATGGATTAGTGGAATTGGAGACCTCAACCTGAATGCGTGTTTAGCTTAATATAGACACATTGGTCACATTTAGAAATCTTTATAGACACGTGGATATACATTGGTTGATAACGCACATATCTTCTTTCTCTCTCAGGTGAGGGAGCCTCGAAGCAACAACACCCAGTAGCAAGGAGCACACCCATCAGCCAGATCTTGATATCTAATACATTTTTCAATAGAAGGAGCCAGTTGATACTATACTCCCTTGTTATGTTGTGATGAAAACAGCACTTTCTCTCTGGTTTCCCATTAAACATACATTCTCCAATCCAATCGTGAGAAAAACCATAAACAAATCCTGGTTGAGGGATTTGCTACAAAATACCTAACCAGTACCTCTCAAAACTAATAAGGGCATCAAAAACAAAGAAATGCCAAACTTGTCACCACCAAGAGTTGCCTAAATAGAAAGGATAAGTAAATATATTTTGGATGGGATCCCAAAACAGAAAAAGGACTGTTAGCAAATAAGAAAATCAGAACAAATTATAGGCTTTAGTTAACACAAATGTCAGAATAAGAGTTAATTATATCATAATAACATAAGATGTTAATCCTAGGGAAACTGGGTAAGGGATACATGGGAACTCTGTACTATTCTCAAAATTTTCTAAATATATATAAATGTTCTGAAAATTTTATATGAACTTATTTTTATGGAGAATGAATTAGAGCACAGATGGAGAGGAGACAAAATTTAAAAAGCTGTTGTAATAATCCATGGACCAGATGTTGGTGGTTTCTCCTAGAAAAATGCCAATAAAGATGGAAAATGGCACACATCCTCCAGAAATATTTAGGAATTAGAGAAAAAGTGAGTAATTATTGATTTTGGTATAAGGGTATAGTGTCAAGGAGTTAAGGGTTACACACAGATTTTGGTGACTGAATGAATAAGAGTGGCATTTATGTTTAAGTGGAGTTTGATGAATCTTGAAAAATGATTTAAAAAATGCATTCAAACAGTTGCCTTAACATTAGGCAAGTTAAAACAAACAACAGATTAATGTACTTGGCGAAGGTCTTTGGTTTTATAGTGTGTTTATCGTAGATTTACCTCTGTCATGAACACATATTCAAATGATAAGTAATTCTTCAAAACTGTTTTCCTTCATGGAGATGGTTAGCATATTTTAAAATCGTTTCCCCATCCCAATTTGCATACATGATTTCAGTGTTTTAAAATTTTAGGTAAAGATAAATAAAAAATTCAAATGGGAATCAAAATTATTTTACTAAGTCTTAGAGACTGAGTTTTCTTTCTTGATTTTATATGAGATAATAATAATAAATGATTGAAATGTTAAGTGCATTCTAACTTCTCTCAAGTATAATGTTACCTGTAGAAAACCAGAGAGGGAGTTACAACTGACACTTACCTTTGGCCTGCTGGGTACAGGTTAATAATTCTGATGCTGCTATATGTACATGGTGCAGTTAAACAAGTAAGTACCATTATATAAGGTAATGGCACATGTTCCCTCCTACAGATTTAATAAATTAAGTGGATGCTATATTTTAATTTTATACACTGATCTAGTTTAAGAAAAAAAATGTCTTGGGACGCCTGGGTGGCTCATTCAATTAAGTGTATGACTCTTGATTTACTATCAGGTCATGATCTCACAGTTCATGGGATCGGGCCCCCCCTTCCCACACTTCCAGTTGGGCTCTTCACTGACAGTGCAGAGCCTGCTGGGGACTCTCTCTCTCTCTCTCTCTCTCCGCCTCTCTCCTGCTGACTCTCTCTCTCAAAAATAATTAAAGAAATTAAAAAAAAAAAGAGAAAACATGTCTTGAGTAATATTAGATTTCATAGACATAAGGCACATTTTCTGACCCAAACAAAAGCATCAAAACCAAACAGAAAACAATTTTATTATAAAATGACTAACTCAATTAATCGTTTGAATCTCAGCAATTCCTCCAAATTAGCTTTTGTCACAATAGACATATCTGGCACACAACGAGTAAAAATGTGCTAATGTTATGATGGAAAAAAATAAAACCTTCCTTCAACTAAAAAAAGAAAATGTTATGAAGCTGATAATATCATTAAAGCCATGGCTCTCATTTCCTAACTTTTAAAGTCATTTTTGTTAACAGTTTTAGTGAAATGGATACATCAACAGTGCCACATAGATCATTTATATGTCACGATCCTTTGACAATAGCTGGTTTTGCAGATGTGTTTCTTGATAACACTACATTTTCACTTTAGGGAGTGATAAGCTCCCTCTTACAAAGCTGATGTCAGCAAACTTGACTACTTTGATCTTCATAAGGTTATGCTTTGAAAATTAATGGGACAGCTACATATAAAATCAAATCAATTTACTATTTTCTATAGTGGGACAAGAATGAATTATCCAATATAAAGTGTGGATTGCTATAAAGCCTGCAATCTCATCTCACTATTCTTATGTTTTTTTAATAAACTGCTCATGCTTTTTTCTTGTAGTTTATGACATCAAAGGGACTCTTCTGTAAAATTACAGCAATAAATTTCACCTTATGCTGGACAGATTTTATTTCTTTTCTCTCTGTCATCCTGTTTTGCAAATAATCAAGACATGACAAAATTGATTAAAGATTTATCTTGCCTTCATGAAATACAATAACTGCCTTACTTAGTTAAAAAATGGCAATGCAAAGGCAGAGCTAAGTTTAGACTAAGTTGCTACTATTTAACACCGTTCAAAGAGGTGAGCGATATCCAGGTAAACCAAAATAGTTGCCTTTATTATCACTGAATATTTAATTCCTTGTAGTCCAAGATAAAGTGGATTTCTTTATTACCACTGGCATTTGGCAAAAGTTGTTAATCAGTTATAAAAAAAAATGCATTGTTTACTACCATCTGCTGTCACATCTGTTTCACAAATGCATGGTTCCAAAGAGATTATATATAGGCTGAATATAGAACAGATACTTCTAGATATATTTTTAAATGCTAAAGAATTTTTTTTTCAAATTATCCAACATCTTAATCTTTAGGATTTTTGTCAGAACACCAAAAAGCATTAAGGTTTTTACAAATTCTTTTTTTTTTTTTTTACCTTTTTCTTCCAAGAACATTGACATCTAATCCTTTTTATGATTCATGACACAATTGGTTTTTTCTAAAAACTTTCTTTTTCATTCTTAATCTTTTACCTAAAATTATAAAGAAAATATAAAAATCTGTATATACATATATATTTTTAATTTTTCTCTACTTCTCCCCTATAACAATATTTAATTAATTATCCTGCAAGATTTCCATTGTCATCCCAACTGTTCACCACGTACAGATACTGCCCATTTCCTCCTCTTTCCACTACCTACATATCCTTTGCCTGGTAGGCCCATTTCTTTGCAAATTCCTGCCTTGTTTTATATATTGTAAAACTCACACGACAGGAAGACTTGATAACACACACCTACTCATTGATTGCCCAGCACAGCTTCTGAGGCTTGGTCTATGTGTGTGCAGTAGACACCAGTTTTATTTTTTTAACCTTCCCTCTTTTGCTTGATACTGCTTTTAACCAACCCTCTACATATCGTGAGGCTAAGATACAGTCATCAGTGTGTAATTCATTCTGACATGAAAGAGCAGGATATTGAAAGCTATGCAGTAAGACAAGCTCTTACTATGAACACTATTATTAAGGAAACCAACGTTAAAATTGACACACTGATTTTGTAAATGAGATCGTCTTCCTCAGGATTTAAGGGAGGCCCACCCAGTTCTGAGATATCTAATGCTACCCGCATCTCTTAGGTAAGTGATACTTCCATAGGTAATCCATAAAGTTGGCCTACAAAATATGGGATAATGAGGCCCCAGATTTTTTTTCCAGTGTCCTCACACAATTCCTTATCCCAACATTCCTGACCAGCCCATAGCCCTGCTAAACACGAGTACTTTGTCACTCGAATTTATCCAAGCATTCCCCCATAGCCTAAACTTCTTTACATGTTCCCCTTACCCTTTTTCCTTTTTGCCTTCTATGAGGACACTGCTTTGGGACTACCAAATATTGGCTATTTCCCCCTGGCTAACTACCCTAGGTCCTAGAGTTTGGCTATGGGCTTCTACTCATTATTTTCACAACACTTATCAGAAGTAAAAAGATAACTCAGGTTACAGTTGTATAGATTTAGAATGTTAATACGATGTAGAAATGAAAAATTGTGTGTTTGTTAATATTGTACAAAACTCGTGGTGGAATAATTCAAATTTACCAAACACTAAATCACCCTTAGCGAAAAGTTTTACATATAAATTTAAGCATAAAAAGAAACAGAGTTTTAACACTATCTGTGAAAATCCTTTGCAATGTTTATGTCCACAAAGTCTGCTGAATGAGAAATCTACACGCCCCCTGTTTGGATCCTTCTATGGCTTCAAGGATTGTTGTGGAAAATATTCAGTAATACAGTATAGTAAAATTTTTTCCATTGGTAATAAAAATATTTAAATGACCCTGATGCTTCAACCAAAATGCCATAGAATTTAAAACTGAGTTTTTGAGGGGCGCCTGGGTGGCGCAGTCGGTTAAGCGTCCGACTTCAGCCAGGTCACGATCTTGCGGTCCGTGAGTTCGAGCCCCGCGCCAGGCTCTGGGCTGATGGCTCAGAGCCTGGAGCCTGTTTCCGATTCTGTGTCTCCCTCTCTCTCTGCCCCTCCCCCGTTCATGCTCTGTCTCTCTCTGTCCCAAAAATAAATAAAACGTTGAAAAAAAAATTAAAAAAAAAAATAAATAAAACTGAGTTTTTGAAAGATCTTCAAATTAACAACCAATTTAAAGTTTGTAGTTCTCTTGAAGGTTTTAGTAGCGCACAATTCTTTTTATTTTAGTTTTTTCAATGTTTACTTGTTTTTCAGAGAGAGACAGAGCAGGGTGAGCAAGGAAGGGGCAGAGAGAGATGGAGACACAGAATCGAAAGCAGGCTTCAGGCTCTGGGCTGTCACCACAGAGCATGATGCGCTGGGCTCAAACCCACGAACTGCGAGATCATGACCAGAGCCGAAGTTGGACACTTAACCGACTGAGCCACCCAGGCATCACAGTAGCGCACAATTCTTATAAAATGCAGAATGTGATTTGAAAAATCAGATAAGATTTATGTATCTGTAAAGCTCATTACAGAAATAGGCTCACAGTTCCATTAAGCAGCAACACCTGCTTTTTTTTTTTCAGTTCTAGTTTGCTTGAGAGTAAATTTAATCTCTTGAGCAACTAATCCAGTAGCATATATTTGGTATGAAATATACAGGAAAACCAATTATGGAAAATATTGACTCTGAAGTATACTTATCTCTTAAAGCTTTGTTTTTCCTTTTGAAACAAATGTGTTCTTGGTACAATGTGTATCAAAAAACATATTGCATGATGATTTTATTTAAAAAAAATTTATAGTTATCTGTTCTCATTTTTATTTTGAAACTTTTTAAAAAATAAAATAATGGGTTTTTTAAAGAATATTGACAGGACTGTACACTACTTTAGAAAGGGAGAGAGGGGTGCCTGAGTGGCTCAGTCAGTTAGGTGTCCAACTCTTGATTTTGGCTCAGGTCATGATCTCAAGGTTGGTGAGTTTGAGCCCCACATCAGGATCTGTGCTAACAACACAGAGCTTGCTTGGGATTCTCTCTCCACTTCTTTCACTGCCCTTCCCCAACTCATGTTTCTCTCTCTCTCTCTCTCTCTCTCTCTCTCTCCAAAATAAATAAATAAACTCTAAAAAAATAAAAATAAAGTAATAAAGCAATTTGCATTTCTGGATAGGTCTTGAATAATATTATGCATTTTTATGCAAATAAAAATGGGCAGGTATAACTTTTTAAACATAGCCCACTCTGTATAGGAGCCTGAGTCCTTAGAAAATTATGTATAACTGACAGAATTTTAGGAATTAAATGACACATTTTATTTGTGTGGCTTAGAATGTATTTAGTGCCTAAAAATCCTCTTTGACTTCATACTCTGCCCCCCAGCCCCAAGAAGGCTGCAGTTTTGTCCCTGCTACTCTGCTGTGTTGGTGGGGGTCCTCCCCCTGAGCCCCCGTCCCCACCAGGCTTCTGCAGGACAGAGTAGAGGCCCAAGTGGCTTTGGGCACAGGACTGAAAGCAAGGCAATGGCTCCTTCTTTTGAAATGGAGCAGGCAGCCCTAATGATGTCTGAATTACCTTTCAGCTTCATTCTTCCCTTTCCTAGAAGAGCGCAGCACATTTGTAACTGAACAGTATTATTGTCCTGTGCTGTGAAATCCAAATAGACTGACAGCCTTCCTTCATTCCTTCTGATCTCTTTTCTATTAAGTTCAAACTGGCAGTGTTCTTACTGATTAAGGTGCTGATCAAGTTCCTGGTTCACATCCACACTGATCTACTTATCACGTGGTTGTTTGGCCAGACTCCTAATGTTTTCTTCTGAACATGCTTTCTCATTGTTTTGGAATACGGATAGGTTGGGAATTTCCAAATTTAAGTGCTACTTTCCTTTGGCTTAATAATTCTGTCTTCAATTTACTTCTTCTCACACTTTACTGTAAACAGGCAGGAGGAACCAAGCTGCTCCTTCAATACTTTGCTTTAGACATGTTTTTAGCCGATATATCCAATTTCATTGCTAACAGATTTTACCTTTTATAAAACACGAGAACATGGACACCATTCAGCCAAGTTCTTTGCCAATTTGTACCAAGCATTGCCTGTCTTCTAGTTTTCAGTATCATGTTCCTCATTTCCTTAGTAGAATCTCCTGTGACGTCCATATTGCTACCTGCATTCTGTTCATGATTATGTACCCTCTAGGAAGATGGAAGGGTTCTCTAGAGCTCTCCTTTCAAATTCCCTTCATGGCAATATTGGCTTTCTCTAGCATACTGTTCGATGCTCTCCCAGCCTCTACCTATTATTCAGCTCCAGGATTTTGGGATATTTGTTACAGCATCAGTCCACTTCTCAGTACCAATTTCTGTCTCAGTCTAGGCTGTTATAATGCATTACCATAAAGTGGCTTAAACAGCTAACAGTTATTTCTCGCAGTTCTGGAGGCTGGAAGTCTAAGATCAAGGTACCAGCAGACTTGGTGTCTGGTGAAAGCCTACTTCCTGCTGCAAACTGAGAATTCTCTTTCTTTTTTTTTTTTTTTTTTTAATTTTTTTTAACGTTTATTTATTTTTGAGAAAGAGAGAGAGACAGAGCTTGAGTGCGGGAGGGTCAGAGAGAGAGAGGGAGACACAGAATCTGAAACAGGCTCCGGGCTCCAAGCTGACAGCACAGGGCCCGACGTGGGGCTTGAACCCACGGACTGTGAGATCATGACCTGAGCCGAAGTCGGATGCTTAACCAACTAAGCCACCCAGGCGCCCCGAGAATTCTCTTTCTATCCTCACAGAGAGGCTAGCTCTCTGGCCTCTTCTTATATGAGCACTAATTTCACTTATGAGGGCTCTACTCTCATAACAAATATTTCCCAAATGTCCACCTCCAAATACTATCATATTGGGGATTAGATCTTAATGTATTAATGTTAAGACATTCATATGTTTCTGACATAAACATTTAGTCCATAACAATTCCCAAATATGTCACCCACACATCAATATATGATTTGGTTATATTCCATGTGTTACTTATTCTGGAACCATATTAAAGGAATAGATTTTCTATTTCATATGTGAAGCCAAGGAAACAGTACATGGTGAAACCAAAGGAAAGCACTTAGTTTCTGCTGTGATATAGCACAGTTCAATTTCCCTTACTTTTTTTGGCTAAAGCAAGTGATTGGTCATGCTTCTCTCCTTAGGGTGTGAAAGTAAACCCTCCCTCAGTGTAGCATTTCAAGTCACCATTGGTGGGGTGTGGTAATCTTTTCCCAGAGACAACAGAAAATAGGTTTGAGGTGAATTGACATATTTTTCTGATAACTGAATCTTCCTATCCAAAGGTCTGGTACTTTTTTAACATTTTTTTCAAGTATATTTTGTGTACCTTTGGAGGTTTTCTTATATATGTTGTAAAAGAAAAATTGTTACATTTAATGTCTAGATAGTTGATTGTTTTTATTGTTATATAAAATAGAACTTTTTTCTTATTATGTTTTTAATTCGAACTCAATTTTTAATTGAGTTTTCTTATTTACTCTTTTTTTTATTTTATTTTATTTTTTTAATTTTTTTTTTCAACGTTTATTTATTTTTGGGACAGAGAGAGACAGAGCATGAATGGGGAAGGGGCAGAGAGAGAGGGAGACACAGAATCGGAAACAGGCCCCAGGCTCTGAGCCATCAGCCCAGAGCCCGACACAGGCTCGAACTCACGGACCGCGAGATCGTGACCTGGCTGAAGTCGGACGCTTAACCGACTGCGCCACCCAGGCGCCCCTAGTTTTCTTATTTACTCTTTAATGAACATGTATTTTTTAAAGACTCCAGCCTGGGAGATGATATAAAATGTACAAAATAAGAAAGTATCTCTGTTATTCAACAGCTTATAAGAGATAAAACATTCAGGTAGTGACATTTCTGATGAAATTAATATAGTAGGTGACAAATATGTAAAATGGGTTGATTTCTAATATGATGGATATAGGTCTGTTGCCACATTGAACAATTAATTTAACTGACCTGAGTAGGTTTACATTACATGGCTCCTTACTTTCTAAATATCTCTCCTGAGCCAGAAAATCTTATGCAATAATATAAACAAGCATGTGAAAGAAAAATCTTCTCTGTGCAATGCCATGTTGTTTAATCTAGGTTTTCCAAATAGGCGATATAGACAAAGTAGGTAGAACACAGGTGACGTGATTAATTTGATTGGCATGGTCACTGAAGTTTAAAGTAAAATGTTGTATTTTCAATTTTCTGAAATAAGCTAAGATTTTATTCATTTTAGAAGATGGATGCTCCAAAGCACCAGCGCTTGAGTTCTCCCAAAATGACACAGTTTCATTTTTCTAGTGTGTACGTGCATGAACATAATTATTATTATTTTTTTTAATGTTTATTTATTTTTGAGAGACAGAGACAGAGAGTGAGAGGGAGAAGGGCAGAGAGAGAGACACACACACACACAGAATCAGAAGCAGGCTCCAGGCTCTGAGTTGTCACCACAGAGTCCGATGCGGGGATCAAACCCACAGCCTGTGAGATAATGACCTGAGTGGAAGTCAGACACTTAACTGACGGAGCCGCCCAGGTGGCCCTGGAACAAAATGATTACTATTTAAAATTTAAATATATAGGTTTAGGGGTGCTTGGGTGGCTCCCTCGGTTGAGCGTCCGACTTCGGCTCAGGTGATTATTTTGCTGTTTGTGGATTCGAACCCCACCTGGGGGCTCTGTGCTGACAGCTCAGAGCCTGGAGCCTGTGTAGGCTTCTGTGTCTCCCTCTGTCTCTGCCCCTCCCCCGCTTGCACCCTGTCTCTCTCTCTCTCTCTCAACAATAAATGAACAATAAAATTTGTTTTTAATATATAGGTTTGCTTAAAATGATGGAAACCCTTAGAATTTGATTTTAGTTTAATACTTGAAGGCTAGAGAAACTTCAGTCCTATAGAAATATTCTGACAACAGAAACTACTATGAAGTTAATTATTGTGTCAAATATTTTTTAACTACTTTATGTATCATATTATTTAATATTTAACAAGCTCTTATGAAGTAGGGGTTATTAGTTTATGTTGTAGACCAGAAATCTGAGGTTTAGAGAGTTTATGTAATTGACCCAGCAACAATAAGCTAGAACCCAGGGCTTGAACTCTGGTCTATATTTTCCAAAGTATGAACACTAAATATTATCTCATGGTTCAGGAAAAAAGAACCTATTATGTGTATCTTATGTGTTTGATAATTTGGAAGATGAGGAAACTGGAAGTTTGGAAGCTGGCTAGGAGGAGATGATAATAGTTGAGGGATCATCTGCTAATAACCTGAATTAGAAATCTTCAGTGAGATACTGGTTGACACTTCAAAACCAAGTAAATTTCTGTGTGACAAACAATGTCGAACACATTGTATTTTAGTATTACTGTTGTAAACAGATGCCAAACAGAAAATAAATAAGCAAAATCATATTTTAGGGTTAGGAAATTAGTTGGAAAATTATGAAAAACATTGAAAACACCAATACAAAATTATAAACATCATGTTAACAAATTTTCAAGTGATTTTATTTTTGTTTTAATTCTGTTTTTAAGTAATCTCTGTGCCCAACATGGGTTTGAACTCACAACCCCAAGATCAAGAGTTGCATGTTCTACTGACTAAGCCAGCCAGGTACCCATCAAGTGATTTCAATGAGGTATTGACATTCAGAAAATGAACTAAGTGATATAAATTATAGGAAAAATATGTACTTTATTTATTTATTTTTTTTGGTTAGTAAATGCCAATAAGGGAAACTTTGTAAATGGAGTTGATAGGTTTATATTCTATAATTATTCAAATAAATCACTCATTTTCCAACTGTGGCCTTCCCATTTTGCTTTTAAATCATTTCTAACTTGTATACATACTTCTGACTTTACTGGGTTTATTATTGTAAAATACGTAATTAAAATCTAATCCTACATTTCAACAAAAGTAAGCAAATTGTTAAAAGAGTCCATTGTATAAATTTGCGTTTAAAATAATGGCAATAGGGGCACCTGGGTGGCTTAGTCAGTTGAGCTTCCGACTTCGGCTCAGGTCTTGATCTCTTGGTCAGTGAGTTCGAGCCCTGCGTCAGGCTCTGTGCTGAAGCTCAGAGCCTGGAATCTGCTTTGGGTTCTGTCTCTCTCTCTCTGCCCCTCCCCAGCTCATGTTCTGTTCTGTCTCTCAAAAATGAATAAATGTTAAAAAAAAATTTTTTAAATAATAAAATAATGGCAATAATGGGGCGCCTGACTGGCTCAGTTGGCTAAGGATCCGATTCTGGCTCAGGTCATGATCTCAAGGCTCCAGGTTCCAGACCCGCACTGGGCTCTGTGCTGATAGCTCAGAGCCTGGAGCCTGCTTCAGATTCTGTGTCTCCTTCTCTTTCTGCCCCTCCTCCGCTCACATACTGTCTCTCTCTCTCTCTCTCTCTCTCTCTCTCTTAAAGATAAAAATTTAAAAAAAATTAAAAATAAAATAAAATAAAATAATAGCAATAAGATTTTGAATTAAAAAACATAAAGTAAGAGACTTGAAGTAAAAAACTATTCAAGGAGCGCAAATATTAATATTTTGTGCAATATTGTATAGAAGACACTGATTAGCATATTAAAATATAACTATTTAGAAATGAATAGAGTGATTAATATATAATATAGCCAATGTTATCACCATTAAGAACAACATTAAAATAGGACACGAGTAATAGAAATTAAGAAAAAGTTGATGGCCATATTGGGTATATACATGAGTTGTTTTTTTAATTTACATTTTTTCCAACCAAGTTTTATGTTTGTTTCTAGTGTTTCATGTGACAGTTCTTTTGTTCAGCAATAATTTACATTGAAACTTATTTACATTGATATTCTCTTTGTATATACCATTCTAGATGCAGGTACTGAAGATATAAGAATTAATAAAATAGAAAAGTGAATTCTGCTCATAGAGCTCTTTCATTTTATTGCTATCATTCTGATCCTATCCTTATGACTCTCATGCATTTATTATATACACAGATAAAATTTTATCTTAATTCTTCATTTAAAAAATAAGAAAAATTCCCTCCATTTCATTATGATTTCTCTTGTTAGTTAATAATTTTTGACACTAAATGGGAAATAGCTGAAAAACAAATTCTTTCTATGCTCTCACAACCATCCTCTGAACACTGAGAAAGACCATACATCGCATCAACTATTATGTTGCATGTATGTTAGGTTAAGTGGCATTTATTTCCTTTATTTGATTACAAAAAGAGTCTATAAGATTTGACCACTGATGGCTAAGTGAGAAGGAAGAATGGATGGCAATAGTGTCAGTCTTCAACGTCTCTTCACTATCAAACCATTCATATAAATTATTGCTATAATCTTTGCAATCTTTTTCAAAGAGATTATGCATAAAGGTAATTATAATGTAGAATTAATGCCTTCCTTTAAAACAACACTTAACTGTGATGGGCTGCCATCTTTAAAAAAAATTTTTTTTAACGTTTATTTATTATTGAGAGACAGACACAGAGCGTGAGCAGGGGAGGGGTAGAGAGAGAGGGAGACATAGAATCTGAAGTAGGCTCCAGGTTCTGAGCTCTCAGCACAGAGCCTGACGCCCAGCTCAAACTCACGAACTGCGAGATCATGACCTGAGTCAAAGTTGGTCGCTTAACCAACTGAGCCACCCAGGTGCCCCTAGGCTGTCATCTTTTGAATACTTCTCCGGTTACTTAGTGGATGTAAAATTTAGTCACAAAACATTTAAATACAGAGTTTGCAACATAACAGCCCCAACCTTGACTGAGGTACTTATTGTTTTTCTAGGAAGAAAGAATTTTACTTCAAGGGACTTAGGCCAAGGCTGTTACAATTAAAAGAATAATTTATTTCTCATGTACTTTTTTCCTTCCTAGGACCCAGGGGAAAATAAGGAAATGTTTATTATCATTTGCTACTTGAAAGATAATTTAGTACCAATAAACAAAAATCAAATATACTTTTCCAGATCCTGATGACCAGTTGATATTTAGCCACACATTTTAATTAAATGGAACATAGTTAATAATGGCCAGCAAAATATCATAACAATATTCGGCATGAAAATTTTCATGCAGAGGGTAAAAACCTACTCTATATTTTTTTTATCCTTCATAATTAAAGAATAACAGAAAATTTTAAGAAATCCCTTCGAAAACAACATATTTTGTTTTTAAGTTTGAAAGTCTTATTAACAATAGGGCAAGGGGAACCTGGGTGACTGTGTAGATTAAGGGTCCAACTTTGGCTCAGGTCATGATCTTGCGGTTCATGAGTTCCAGCCCTACACCAGACTCTGTGCTGACAGCTCAGAGCCTGGAGCCTGCTTCAGATTCTGTGTCTCCCTCTCTCTCTGCCTCTCCCCTGTTTGTGCTCTGTCTCTCTCTCTCAAAAATAAAGATTAAAAAAAAATAGGGCAAATTTTTTTAGCCTATTCTAGAGAAAAGGGTATTTCATAAGTTGATAGCTAATATCAAAACCAATTAGTGAAAAAAGGCTATACAATAAGAGATGCTTTTATTTTTATTAATATTTTATTCAAAATGTTTCAGGCATGAAGAATACTAGATTAAAAAAAAAAAGCTGTACGGATGCATCACAGAAAGAAAGGGAACGGCAACAAAAATCCTCCTTATCTATACATAAATAATGGCTAAGCTGTTGTATCCTACTGTTCCTGATAAAAGAACAGGTCATTTGTGTACATATTTTCTGACAGAATGGGGACGTTCATGTTATCCCTGATTAGTTGAATAATGTCCCGTGGCATTTTCTCCATTGATGCAACTTAGCAATGACAGCCCCATTTGCTGTTCATTCTGACCTTCCTTTTTTCTTCTTACTACACCCCTCTCCTCTAACAGACTTAAAGTGATCAGTGTGTTCCAAGCTCTAAAAATAAATTGCAGCTTTTTTTTTCTGGCTTACAATACAAAAATGAGGACATTCTCATTAACATTCCCACCTACATTTTGCTTTTAAAGTGTGTGCTTTTCTAAAAAAGTAAAAATAAAAAGACTGTGCTTTTCTAAAAAAATGTCTTTAATTCTTATCAAAATTGTCCACATAGGTAAGGTTTTAGTTTGGATAAAATTTAATTTATATGTATTGTCTTTTTGATAATAGCCATTAAAAAAAGTTTTTAACATTTATTTATTTTTGAGAGAGAGTCAGACCTAGAGCTGGGAAGGGGCAGAGAGAGAGGGAAACACAGAATCTGAAGCAGGCTCCAGGCTCCAGGCTCCAAGCTGTCAGCAAAGAGCCCAACATGGGGCTTGAACTCACAAACTGTGAGATCATGACCTGAGCTGAATTTGGACACTCAACCGACTGAGCCATACAGGCACCCCTGATAATAGTCATTTTGACAGATGTAAGTAATATGTCATTGTGGTTTTATTTGATTTTTATTTAATTAATTGATTTATTTATTTATTTATTGAGAGAGAGAAAGCAAGCCGGGGAGGGGCACAGAGAGGACAGACAAATCCCAAGCAGGCTCCATGCTGTCAGTGCAGAGCCTAACAGCAGAGCCTGACATGGGGCTGGGACTCACAAGCTGAGATCGAAACCTTAGCCCAAACCAAGAGTCAGCCTCTTAGGCCTCTTAACCGACTGAGCCACCCAGGCACCCATGTCACTGTGGTTTTGATTTGCATTTCCCTGATGATTAGTGATGTTGAGCCTCTATTCAATATGCCTGTTGGCCATCTATGTGTATTCTTTTGAAAAATATCTATTTGTATCCTCTGCTGATTTTTTTAAAATTGGATTGTTTGTTTTCTATTGAGTTGTATGAATTCTTTATATATTTTGGATATTAACTCTTAACAAATACATGATTAGTAAATATCTTCTCCCACTCAGTAGTTTGTCTTTTCATTTTGATGATGGTTTCTTTCTGTTGGCGAAGATAATGGAAATGACATGACTGCCAGGTGCCCCTGGGTGATAGAGGCTCCTCACCCCTTCTCCTGCCTTTGGAATGTGGGTTCTGGTTGGCTTTCTTTCCTGCTCCCAGAGGCTGCTTCAAGGACAAAGATGCTGCATGCTATATGAGACTGAGCTCAATTAAAGCCTCTATATAAACTTTTAAGATTTGATAATTGTATGCAGGTATCCATTCCTCTTACTGCTGCTCAAGACAAACCTTATATATTAGCTCCCTTTGTTTATTAAAACTACCAACTACCAATCTGGAGTGACCTGCCTCTAAGATCTCTCCCTGCCTTCCTTATATGGGGGCCCATTTCAGATTACTCCCTCGGAGCTCTGGAGAGGGATCCAAACCAACAACATTGCTGTGCAGTTTAATTTGATGTAACCACATTTCCTTATTTTTGCTTTTGTTTTCCTTGCCTTTGGAGTGAGATCTGCAAAAATGTTGCCAGTATTTTGTCTCAAGGTTTTAAATGTATTACCCCATTCTGTATTTGCTTGCATGGTTTCTGAGTTGCAGTTGGATGTGATTCTTACCTTTTGTTCCTGTATAGGTAAGGATTTTCCCCATCCTGTTGCCTTTTCAGGATGTTTTCTTTATTTAATTTCTGTAGTTTTAAAATAATATGCCTAGACGTCATTTTTTTACTTCTATCTTGCTTAGTGTTCACTGAGCTTCCTGTATATATGGTGTGGTGTCTGGCATTCATTTGGGGGTAATTCTCAGTCATTAGTGTTTCAAATGTTTCTTCTGTTCCTTTCACTCTTCTTCTGATATTCTCATTACATGTATGTTACACTTTTACAGTTGTCCCACAGTGCTTAGATATCCTGTTCAATGTTTTTAATCTTTGTTCTTTGGAGCTTTGGAGCTTCCTTTTGCAGCTTTGGAAGCTTCTGTCGAGAGATGTCCTCAGTGTCAGACACTCTTTCCTCAAGTGCGTACACTCAACTAATTAGGCTATCAAAAGCATTCTTCATTTCTGTTATAGTGATCTTTGTAGAACTTCCTTTTTTTTCCTTCTGATTTCCAAGTCCCTGCTTAAAATGTCCATCTGTTTTTGCATTTTGTCTTTCCATTAGACCCTTGGCATATTAATTATACCTGTTTAAAATTTTTGGTTTGATAATTCCAGTACTCCTATCATGTCTGTTCTGGTGCATGCTCTGTATTCAAATTGTGTTTTTTGCCTTTTATTATGAATGGGATTTGGGGGTTTTTTTGATCACCAGAACAATGATGTACCAAGTAAAAACACTGCTGTATGTAGTATTTTAGTAATATGAGGTAAGGTGTCCCGGGATAGAGAATGCATTCTATAGTCCTATGACTAGGTCTCAATCTTTTAGTGAGTTTTCCTCTAGACTGTGAACTTCATAAGTTTTCTCAGTCTTTTTTTTTTTCCCCTTCCCCTAGATGGCTAGAGTGGGCTGGACTTGGTTACTTTAATTCTCCCAGGTGGAAAGCTAGAGCTGACTTAAGTTGAGTATTTCACTTCCCCTAGGTCAGTTAGGCTCTGATAATATCCCATAAAGTTAGATTCTGTTTAAGAATTTTTTCTGAAGGCAGGCCTGTTTACAGAAAAAAAAGAGTGCCCTGACATATTTCCTAGCATTCCTTCCCCCCTCTCCCTGTAGGAAGCAAGAAGGAATTTTTCTTATATATATACTGTGAGATCTTGTAAGTCTCCTGGAGGTAAATCTCTCAAGATTGTAGGGGCCCCTTATGACTGGCTACCCATGGAATGTTTAACTCTCAGACTCACCTGCCATAAGCCTCCAACAGTTTGTCATTATATTTCAGGTTTTCCTACCCTTACGCTGGTTTCTGTGGTTTCTGCTTATGAGTCTCTGCTCCAGCAAACCATGGCTCCCTGTTTTCCCCTATTTGATCAGTCTTGAGGACAGTGGTTTGCCTGCCCTGTGTCCTCATTTCTTTTACAAACCTAAGACAGTTGTTGATTTTTCATTGTTAAGCTTTTTAGTTATTAGGACAGAAAAAGTTCAAAAACAGACAAATCTAACACTGATGGGAACTTGAACAATTTGGGGGTAGGAAATGGTATGGTCCAGCCTTCTGAGATGCAGATGATTTTATATCTTGAGCTATAGGATGCTTACAAGAGTATTTTCACTCTTTGAAACTGCACTGAATGTGCTCTAATAATTCACCTAATTTTCTGTAGATATGTTATGCTTCAATAGTTTACTTAATAAATTCATGAGAGAAAACTAAATCAGAATTTAGATAAAATAACTTAATATAAATTTAGTAGTAATCAGATACGTTTATAAATTGGGGAGCTAAAGAGTCAACTTAGTAAATTGGAAAAAAAAAGAGTATCAGGAACTCCAAAAGAAGGAGAAAGTGATGTTAAAGACAAAGGCAGGACAATAGGGTAGTTCTATTGTTAACCTTTTGAGGAACCTCCATACTGTTTTCCACTGTGGCTGCACCAGTTTGCATTCCCACCAAATGTGTAAGAGGGATCCCCTTTCTCCACATTCTTGTCAACACCTGTTGCTTCTTGTTTTGTTGATTTTATCCATTCTGACAGGTGTGAGACGATTATCTCGTTGTAGCTTTGATTTGTAGTTCCTTGACGATCAGTAATGGTGAGCATCTTTTCATGTGTCTATTGGCCATCTGGGTATCTTCTTCGGAAAAATGTCTATTCATGTCTTCTGCCCATTTTTAATTGAATTATTCATTTTTGGGGGTTTTGGGTTTTATAAGTTCTTTGTGTATTTTAGATACCTTTTATCTGATACGTCATTTGCTAATATCTTCTCCCATTCCATAGGTTGCCTTTAGTTTTGTTGATTGTTTCTTTGCTGTGCAGAAACTTTTTATTTTGATGAAGTCCCAACAGTTTATTTTTGCTTTAGTTTCCCTTGCCTCAGAGACATAACTACAAAGAAGTTGGCTATGGTCAATGTCAAAAAGATTACTGCCTGTGTTCTCCTCTAGGATTTTTATGGTTTTAGGTCGCACATTTAGGTCTTTAACCCTATGATCCAGCAATTGCACTACTAGGTATTTCCCAAAGAATACAAAAATACTCAAAGGGCACATACACCCAATGTTTATGGCAGCATTATCTACAATGCGAAATTAAGGAAAAAGCTCAAGTGTCATCAAATGATGAATGGATAAGGATGTGAGGATGTGGTGTATATATATATATATATATATATATATATATATATATACACACACACACACACACACATATGTATGTGTATATATATACACATACATAAGACACATACATATATATACACAATGAGATATTATTGTGTATATATACACATACATAAGACACATACATATATATACACAATGAGATATTATTCAGCCATAAAAAATGAAATCTTGACATTTCCAATGACATTTATGGAATGAGAAAGTATTACGCTAAGCAAAATAAGTCAGTCGGGGAAAGAAAAATACCATATGAATTCACTCAGGTGGAATTTAAGAAAGAAAACAAACGAGCAATGGGGAGGTAAAGGAGAGAAAGAGAGAGGCAAACCAAGAAACAGACTCTTAACTATAGAGAACAAAGTGATAGTTATCAGAAGGGAATTGGGTGGGGGATGGGTTAAACAGGTGATGGGGCTTAAAGACTGCACTTGTGATGAGCACTGGGTTTGTGTGGAAGTGTTGTATTACCATAATGTACACCTGAAAGTAATATTACACTATATGTTAACTAACTGGAATTTGAATACACTTTTGAAAAAAGGCAAAAAACAGAAACAAAAGAAAGCAGGAATAAATAAAATAGAGGAGAGAAAAAGTCAAGAAATCTAATAAAGCCAAATTTAGAATCTTTGAAAAGATTAGTAATATAGACATGACCTTGGCACAGCCAATAAGAAAAAAAGGAAATAAATACATGGTATAATTTTCACTATCGTGTAATAGAAAAATACAGTATATGATGGCTAGGAAGAATGGCTAAAAGTGAGTAAATCCAAACAACCAAAAAAAATTAAATTTTTCAGAATGCTACAAATATAAGTGAAATTACAAATTAAAGGTAGATCGTAAATGTGAAAAACAATAAAAAAGTAGAAGAATATTTTGTGACATAGTTGTGCAAAAGGGCCTCACAAATAATTCTTTATGAGTATAAGTGATGGAATAAAAATGAAGGGTTTAATTATAACTGATTTTGTTCACTGTAGGGCACAGTGATAAATTTTATGAACATAAGACAGACTGAAAATAATTGCACTGTATGAAAATGACAAGAGATCAATGACTAAATGTATGAAATAGTTCAGTGACTTAAAGACAATGTAATGGAATATAATAAACAAAGGACTTAAAAAGTTTACAACAAAAGAAAACAAGCTAAAAATATGAAGTCATGCTTAAACTAATCAGAAAATGTGAGAATAAGATATTATTTATGATGCTGAAAGACAGAAGAAGAAACAGTCGATGCTAGTTGAGAGCATAGAGCACAAATGACTTTCATAAAGCAGTTTCTAAAGATGCATTTCAGAGTGAAGGAAGATAATTTCAAGCTTAAGAGGCAAGAAAAAATGCAGAAAAACATTACATAGCATGCATATATGTCTATTTAAATGAAACACTATCTAAAATGATAACAGTAGGTTTGTCTAATTTAGATGCTTAAAAGGAAAAACTTAAGTTCTCAAAGAAATAAGTATGTGAGGGGGAGTGATAAAAATTAATGTGTTCAAAGGTCACTTTATTATTTATTAGAAGAATCAAGATATCATCATCTCTCTTTACATTTGTTACTTGTAAAATTCCTGGCAAAATTTCAAGTTTCACAGTACAAAAAGAAGAGTATAGAGCATAAATTTCAAACTAGAAATTGAAAAATTTAAATAACAAAGAAATCAACCTCCAAACTGAAACTATAACTCATCATAAAAAAGGAAATAGGCAAATAGTGCACAAAATAGACAATGGAAAAATTAGAATGATGGAAACCAGTATAAATATGTTTTACTGTGATTATAAATGGGCTAAATGCAGGAATGCATTAAAGTAAAGACAATGGTTGCTAATTAGGGGGAAAAATGCAGCTCTATTCTGGCTAGTATATATATCCACACCTAAAGGTAAAAATCATGAAAAGTTGAAATTAAAAAGATTTAAGAATATTTTAGTCAAATATTAATAAAAAACAAGGCTTATATGGCTATGTAAATATAAATATTTGCTTCTATAGACAAAATGTTAATAATAAAGTTATTAGGTAAGAGAAAAAATAATTTAGGGAAGATGGAGCAGTATAAACTCATATGTTTATAAGATAATAATACATAACTTGTATGTAATAAGATTTAAGTTATTAAGAAAAATTGATGTGGAGAGCAATTTGTCATCATCTGATATGTATAAACAAATGCCTAAGGGATCAGCTATCCCTCACAGAGTAACTCAAAGTCTGGAGGGGCAGGGGGATGGGTTAAATGGGTAATAGGTATTAAGGAGGACACTTATGATGACCACTGAGTGTTGTATATAAATGATGAATCACTAAATTCTACAACTGAAATTAATATTACACCCTATGTTAACTAATTGGAATTTAAATAAAAACCTGAAAGAAAAAAAAAAGTCTGAGTTGAATACAAAAACAATTAGAACTACCTTGAAGGTTTGGAGTGTGAACCAAAGTTGACAATTTCTGGAATACTATCTAAGAAGGATGGATGAAGAATGACTGCTAATGGGTACAAGGAAGTTATTTGGGGGATGATGAAAATACTCTAAACTTAGATGGAGGTGTTGATTATACAATTCTGTCAGTATCCTGGAAACTACTAAATTATGTATTTTGAAAAGGTGGACATTATGGTTGAGAATTATATCTCAATAAGCTGTTATGCATATATAAAAATAAAATTTCAAGACAAAATCATCATGGGGAGAATTTCTATTTTTCTTTGATTTTCAGCCTGAAATTAGGTCTCAGCCACAGCCCTGTATGGAAGAGATAAGATTCTGATATTGCACAGAATCTGTTCTGGCCTAAGAACAAAAGAAGGAATTCAGGTAACGATGGCCTCTGGGAATTGAGTAAGTTTAGGAAAGGAAAGCCATCAATGTTGAGCCCACAATCTGCTTTGTAAACTCTGCTCAAGCTTCTAATTGACCCTTGAAACATGCAAGCATGGAACACACTGAAATGAGCCTACGAAAGGGTTGGGGGGATAACAGAAAACACAGAAAAAAATGAGATTCAAGCCAAAATGTCAACCAAGAATTAAGGAGAAATAAAGACATTTTCAGATGAATGGAAATCAAGAGAATTCATCTCCAGCAGATGTGCCGTATAAGAAATGCTGAAGACATTCTTCAAATGAAGGGAAATTGTGTCAGAGGCAAAATTAAATCTCCAGGAATGAATGAACAGCATCAGAAATAGCATGTATCATGGTAGAGATAAAAGATATTTTTTCTCCTCTTAGTTCCACTAATATGCACATGTCCTTTCAAAGCAAATTTAATAGTATACTATATATGGATCTAATGCATATGATCTAGGTAGCATAAAACACAGTGAGATTGGAATATGGATCTATACAGTGACAAGGTACCTTTGTTTCACAGAAAGTAGAATAACTTAATGAAGTGTATTATGCAAAATTAAGGATATATATTGTAATACTTAAAGCAAACAATAATAATAAGCACCAAATAGGCATAAGTATAAAAAACTAAAAAGGAACTCTAAAATAACAAAAAAGGCAGGAAAGGAGGAATAGAAGCAAACACTAAGGGGGATTAACAAAGGAAATTAAACAAAAATAGTAGAGGTAAATATAGCCATAGTAACAATTTCATTTAATGTTAGTGAAATGAAAATTGTTAGAATGGACAAAAAAATTAAGTTCTATCTATGTTCTATGTATGATAAATCCCTTTTAAATATAAAGAAACATGATTTGAAAATAAATTGAAGGAAAATTCTATACCATACAAACCAAAAGAATAAGAAAGATGGAATGGCTACCTTAATATCAGATAAAATAAACTTCCAACACAAAAAGTAGTTTCTGAGACAAAGGGAACAGTGTTTATAATGATAAAAGGAACAGTGTATTTTCTGACCTCAAATCTTATTGTAAAACTATTTTATAAATCAAAACAGAATGGTATTGACATAAAGATAATAAGGAAATCAGTAAGCTAGAATAGAGAACCCTGGAATAGATTCTCACATTTACAATCATTTGATTTTTAACAAGGGCACCAAATCAATCCATTGAAGAAAGGAACACCTTTTCAACAACTGTGCTGGCATAAAGGGGTACCCACAGAGGAAAAAAAATACAAAAAATAAATAAAACAAAAATTTGACCATACTTCAAACTATACACAAAACATAATTTTGAGAATACTTGTTTTAAGTTTATTTATTTTGAGAGAGGGAGAGAGAGAGAGAGCAAGCTCTAGTGGGAAAGGGACAGAGAGAGAGGGATAGAGAGAATCCTAGGTAAGCTCTGCACTGTCAGCACAGAGCTTGACAGGGGGTCTGATCCCATGAACCATGACTTCATGACCTGAGCTGGAATCAAGAGTCTGAAGCTTAACTGACTAAGCCACCCAGGCACCCTGAGATTAATTTAATTGTAAATTAGCCACAATGCTTTCAAAGTAAAAGATAAGATATGATCTTTATGATTAGAAGATGTATAAAGTTTTTCTAGAGAACTTATGGAAGTAATCATTCATATATTTACATATTATCTATATGTATAATAGATTATATCAAAGTATTAATACCTTTATATATAGATTATATAGATATATAAACGTTTATTTATGAGAGAGAGAGAGAGAGAGAGAGAGCAAGCAGGGGAGGGACAGAGAGAGAGGGAGACCCAGAATCTGATACAGGCTCCAGGCTGGGAGCTGTCCGTAGAGAGCCCAACCCGGGGCTCCAACTCATGGACAGGGAGCTCAGACTTGAGCTGAAGTCTCACGCTTACCAACTGAGCCACCCAGGTGCCCCTAGGCAATGTATCTTAAGACCATAATGAAATGCCACCTCACATCCACCAGAATTACTAACGTGGTAAAGATGTAAAACAACTGGATATTTCATAGATTATTGGTGGGTGTGTAGAAATTACCACCTCTTTAGGAAAAATTTTAACTTCTTATAAAACTGAGCATGAACATTTAAACATTTCTTGTGAAATCCACACTTTGATCCAGCAGTTCCACTCTTGCATGGTTACCCAAGAAAATGGAAAATGTATTCCATAGATTTCTACAGAAGCTTTCTTTTAATATCCAAATCCTGGAAACAACTTTGGTATCCAACAATAGAAGATTGAAGTATGTTTACACAAAATACACAGCAAACTGAAAGACTCTCAAAATCTTATGCTGCCTGAGATAAGCTTTTTGCATAGAGCAATACTGTGTGTTTCCATTTATATGGAGTTCCTAAAATTGATGCATGTTTAACAAATGTGTATAGCTAAATGTTTATGACAAATCTAGGGTGTGGCTTTATATGTGCTCACTGTAAAATCTTTCAACTTTAGTAAATTCTTGAATATTTTCATAATAATAATTTCTCTTTTTTACATGGTGCCAGGGTTTATTCGCTTCTCCTCTAACAGAGTGAAAGATCCCACTGAGTTATTTTATTATTATTTTTTTAAATATGAAATTTATTGTCAAATTGGTTTCCATACAACATCTAGTGCTCATCCCAACAGGTGCCCTCCTCAATACTCATTACCCACCCCCCTCTCCCTCCCAACCCCCATCAACCCTCAGTTTGTTCTGTTTTTAATAAGAATCTTATAATTTGATAGAAAAAGAAACAAAACAGAAATTTCTATACTCATATATCACACAGGAATTGCCAAAGAAATAAAACAGTATGTTTTTAGTTCTCATCATTGTTTGTTTGTTTTGTTTTGTTTTTAATCCATAAGCAGCAACATTTAACATTGACAAGTTGAGTTGATTTTCTTTACTTGGCTTATAAGAAACTACATGCTCTCTCTCTCTCTCTTTTTTTTTTTTTCTTGGCATTATTTTACTGAGAACTACTTAATTTTCTTTGCTGAATCATTTCATGTTTTTTTTTAGTCATTGGGGTATCCTAGAATTAAGCAGTTCTCTTTTCTATTTACAAATATTATCTTGGTAAACTCTATTTGGTCTCTTGCCATAAAATGCTATCTACATATTGTCAACTCACAGTTGTATATATCTTGACCATATCTCTCTTCTAAACTCCAGACTTTTCCTACTAGGTATCTCTGTTACTGTCTGGATATCTAATTGTCATCAAAAACTTAATAATCCATACTGAACCACTGGTGTTTTCTGAAATATTCTATATCTGTAGTCCTTCCTTAATTATAATATCATCCTTATTATTGACCAAGCCAAAATTATCAGAGTCCTACTTTATTATTCTTTCTTTTTCTCTCAAACCCAGTCCTATTGACAGAATAGTCCACTATCTATCTTCAAAATATATTCAGAACCTAGCCACTCATCTCTATCTCTGTTTCTAGGACCGTGGTTTTACTCACCATCATTTCTGCATGGACTCCTGCACTTAACTAATAACTGCCTCCTTCTACCAAGTCCATTCTCAATAGAGTGGAGTAATACTGTGAAAACAGAAAGCAGATCATGTCATAACTCACAATTTCCTGTGAGTAGAAGCCAAAATCTTACAAAACTGTCTAGCTTCATGTGCTTTCTCTGACTTCAGCTGTTACTACACTCACTCAAATTTGATTACCTTTCTCCAGCTTGTTAGTTCTCAAAATGGCCAGGGATCTTCCCAAATAAGTGAATTTGTATTGGATGTTTCCTCTGACTGGAAAAAAAATATACTTGGCTCATTCCCTTACATCAATGATATCTGTACACAAAAGTTGTTTGTCAACGAAACCAACCTTAATCACCTTATATAGTGTTGCAATCCATCAACATCACCACACCAACAGATGTCAATGATACTCATTCCTCATTTTTCTCTCATGTGACTTATTATTTCTAATTTATACTTACTTAGTTATTTAGTTAGTTATTATGTTAATTATTCCTTTTTTGTCTTTATAGAATACAAGCTCATTGGGAGGTGGGATTTGTGTCTATGTTCTTAATTCACATTTTCCAAACATAAACACCAATTCTCAGGATATAGAAGATACCAATCATATTTTATGAATCAGTTTAAACAACATAATTAACATAATTTGTCGAATGTGTCTGTGTATTAAAAAAATAAAATCAACAACTAAGAATACACATTCTTTTTAAGCATACAAAAGTTATTTATATAAATTGAGAACAAGCTGGATCATTTAAAAAAGTTCATAAACTTAAATCATATTATTAAATTACATGTTGTGACCACAACAAAATTTGGGCAGATAATAATGAAGAAAGAAAAATGTAAAACATAATTGTACATTTAGAAACTTATAATTGCATAAGTTAAAGAGTAAGTTAAAGAGTATCAAATTGTAAAATACTATAAGCTGTGCTCTGAGGAAAATTTACAGTTCTGGAAATTTATATCTGTAAATATGTCATGATGCACACAAGAAACAATCAAATTTTAAAATAATTTGAGCTGTTCCATGAGGTGAGTTTAGTCTTGAGTGGTGATATCAAAAAATTAGAAAGTCTAAAATGTAAATTTAAATTTATTTGTTAGGAAGTTACAGAAAGAATGACCATTTTTTAAAAATGTGGCAGGTTTTGCTTTCCAAACTGGGTTGAAGAAATATGTTCCCTCTGACAATGTGATTGACTCTGCTCCCAACAAGAGGTGTGGTCTTCGTTTGCTCCCCTTCAATCTCAGCAGAAGCTTGCAACTGTTTATGTTAATAGAGAATGGCAAAGTTATGATAAGCAGTTCTGAAGCTTGGTTATAAAAATCATAAAGCTTCCACCTGACTTCTTATTCTTATGAAAGGTACCATTGGACACCTGAGCTGACATGTAAAAAGTCCAAATACTGTGAAATAAAGATGCCTAAGGAGGTTCAGCAGCCCTAGCTCTTAGCTCTTTTGGGTTTCCCCAGCACCAACCACCAGACTTGTAAGCGAATATGTTTTCAGATGATTCCACCTCTTGGTCTTTAAAATTCAGCAGAAGATGCCAAGTGGAGCAGAGACCAATCTTTCCTGCTGTGCCTTGCCCAAATTGCTGGCTCACAGAATCTCTGAGCATAATCTATAGTTGTTAATTTAGCTAAAACTGGAAACTCTGTTTCCCATATTTCTTTTTCATGTATATGTATAAGCTGGAATTGGTAAGAATTGACAGAAATAAAGAAACCATTACTTTCTAAAGATCTCAGGAGCAGATCAGGTTGAGAGAGAAACAGAGGTTTACAGCAGATTCCAGAATCCAGGGAGTATCCCAAAGTACTGTCCCCAAGCAACCAGGAGTGGACCCAAGTCAACTGACAAGCCCTTCACACAAGTGTCTTTAAAGGCAGCAAATTCCACCAATCTCTACCAGTTTGCCCTTGATGGTTTCACCTGACAGCCAGCTATGTATGACTTTTAGGATTTCCCTTGAAGCTCAACTCTGCCTGACTGCAGTGACTCAGGCTGTTATTGACAGTGATTGTAGCTTCTCTTTCAATTCTCACCTTTCTGACTTTCACTTACCCAGTTCCTTTCACGTTCATGTAAATTCTAATTTCTATAGTAATCTCTTTAACCTGACAAAATTTTTGGTAGTTCTATTGTCCTGATTAAACTCTAATGCAACTATGAATTTATCATTTACTGTATTAAAATATCTATGACAAATATAAATTTGTTTTTATCTCTCTGGCTTATATTAGAGGCTATATGGTTAAATAAGAGATCTTAAAGAAATCCACAAATCAAACAATGTGAATTAAACCTTTCATGATTTTCATGCAGTGGGGCTAGTAAACTTTTTTTTGTAAAGGGTCAGATAATGAATCTTTAAAGTTTGTAGGCCTTTATAATCTCTGTTGCAGAAACTCAACCCTGCAAGTGCAATACTAAATCAGCCATAGACAGTACATGAATAAATGACTGTCACTGTGATCTAATGAAATGTAAACAACAACAACAACAAATAACTGTTAATAGGCCAGAATTGCTCTATGGATCACTGTTTGCTAAACTGTGGTTTATAGAATCATGTTGAAACAACTAAAAAGAGAAGATTCTGAGAATCTCTTCTACTTTGGATTCTACTCTATTTCAAAATTCACAAAACTGCTGTGTGCTAAAGCATATTTTATTACACTTTCCTGCCTTAGTCATTCATTATGTCCTAATTTCTGACACACATGTGTCTTTCTTCTGACACTAAATAACGTAGATACTACACTTCTACTTTTGAAATACTCATTTCCAATTAAAGTCTAATTCCACATATCAATTGACAAATTACACTGACTTAAATTCTCACAATCTTGTGTGTATCCACTCATTATATGCTCCAAATATACTCCTGTACTTATTATGGAAGCCTGGTAAATGTGTGGGATCCCCCTATGGTGAAATGTCAAGGGAAATAGTGGTACATGAAATTCAAATTGATGCGGCCCCACAGTACTGAACTTTAGCTTGTCAAACAATTGTAAGGATTTATTCCCTTTGCTCCATGCTAATAATACAGCACTTATGGAGTGAAAAATAGAAAGAATAAATGAAACTAGTGTTCAAAGAGCCTGAAGAATTTGTTAACATTCACATCTTGTGGACTTCACCTCTTTTAGGCAATGAAATCTCAGATTTATTTGGTTACCCATAGAAGAAAACAAATCACTGTGGCATTCCTGAAACATTTGTAATTCTTTCCACAGGCGGCTTTAGAGCTTCTTCATTAAGACTGCATTCTGTAGCTGCTGTGGTCTGTTAAAGTCACAGTAAACACTGCTGACAACCAGCTGTTCCTTTCTCGTACCATAACCGAACTGCTTAAAGTACATCATCACTTGGCTTAAATCCACATATGTTATTTTTGCCACTCAACAATAAAAATATTAATCTACAAATATTCCTAATGTGAATCTTGAGTAATATGACATACTTCCCTGAGAGAATTACATTTCGAGTTACAAAATCCATTCTTAATTATACATGAGAGTTAAAATACTACTGAATATTTATATTCCTATGTTTTGACTTTGAATGGTGACTGGTTAAGAGGATTTGTTTTTTTTTCCCCTCCATGTGACGTGACATTATTAAAAAATTTAAAGCACTATCAGTCAACTACAGCTGTTGATTGTTCAATTACACTGAGCTTAAATTTTAGGCATTAAAGTGAATGTCATCCTTCTTCCCAAGTAAATAATGATACTTCCATCTTTGAATTCAATTCGTGCAGATATTTTTAATCTGAAGTTCACTGAGATACATGGACATATTTTAGCGTCCTTAAATCCTCTGAAATCATATGCACAATTGCTCATGCCATTTTTTTTTCTTTTAGGAAAAAAAAGTCTGCAGATTGATATCAGTAGATTAAAAAATGGAACCATGAGTCAAACTTATCAGTAATAGAAAAATGATTGCTATAACTTTATGACTGAAATAATTTCTAATTTTTCTCTATGTTTCAACTCGATTTTGGTAACTTGAACTCAAAATTATTCTGTTTCTGGATTTAAAGCCTGTAAATTAACATTTAAAGACAATTTTCATATCACATGCAGAAAGGTATTGAATAATATTTAAAAGAAATGACAGCAGACCTATATCATTTGCTAAAATCAATCAATAACATTATGTGATAAATGAATATATTGTAAGACAGAATTTTTCATTATGTTTCTAATAATGACATGTGACCCTGTGATACAGGACAGCTACAAAAACTTGTTGTCAGTGTCGTGATGTAATCAAGCTTTTCAAAGGTCTGTACCAGAGCACCAACTGTTGTTTTTCTTTTTTACTATATGCCATTTGTAAAGTCCCCAACAAGGTTTTGTTGGCTGCTTGATTGATTTTGTTGTTTAGATGGCTTTCTCCTTCAGAGTATTTTTAAACCATGACGTCAAGTCTTTGGAGCCTGCTCATCTAGCAAATAGGTCTGGGTTAGGCTAGAAGAGAGCTAATAGGGCATATTTCTAATTATCCTTATATCACATTCAAATTAAAAATAAAATAGGATCCAGTTTCAAAAGAGTGAATAGAAGAAAAGATGGTTAACCTTCCTGTACCTTTAGTTTTATCATTTGTAAAATCTCTTCTAGCTTGAAAATGCTATGATTTCAGTTTCAAGAAACATCCAGCAAGTGAATCATAAGAACAATACTGCGTTGATCAGGATAATGGTTTGAATAGGAAGTAATAATGAGTGTTGATGACCCCCTCAGAGGACCCAAGCTATTAAACATTTAAGGTCAATTTCAACCATCAGATATTTTCACTTCAACTACCAAGTGAATTATTTGAGCAGAATCTGGGCCTGTGTACTTGAATCAATAATATACAATGAACACAGAGTTATGATGTCTCATGCTAATGAAGCAGAGAACCGATCTTTATTCTTCAGGCTTATTGGATTGACCTAAGAACAGGACTTGCTAAATTTTATAATTGGTGGATGATCTACTCTTCAGTGTTATAGAACAAGACAGAAAAATAAAGACTCCAGTAGAGGTATATCAGAGGTATCAATCTTCTGATGTGAAATAAATATGTAAGTGCTTCCAAACTGAGATGGTCTGCTGAAAAAGAACATAACTTCTGTTAGATTTTAACTATATTGAACATTTGGCTATATTTTCCCTATTAAATGTGTAGAAATTTTAATTATGGAAGTTCATTTTCCTTTCATTTATATATTTCATACCAGAAGAATCAACACCTTTTTTCAGTGAAATAGCACAAATGAACGTTTATATTTAGAAATATATTTAGCTACAATTGTCAATGCTATTAAAGTAATATAAAATGCTAATGAGGAAGATACTTCTATCAAAATATATTTAAAAGTAAGTCTCAGTGATTAAGATTAATAAATACAAATATAATACAAAACACCCACAGACAAGAATTACAAATATAAGAGGTGGAAATCATTATATCTCTTCTCTTTGTCATCCATTATGGTCAGTTAGAATGTGCTTCTAGATCACCTTTACTGGAATAACTCTCTTAAGATTTTTTTGTTGTCTTTAATTTAAGACTTTTGAGAATCATGGTTTACTATTGCAAGGCAGAAGCTATGAGCATTGATTATATTAATGAATACAAAAATTGAACATCTAAACTGATTTACATTTTAAACTATATCTACTTATTGAAGAAAAAAAGTAGATCTAGAATATGGAAAAAAGAGAAGATGAAAGTGATTTTGTGTGAGAGGATCTACCATTATAAATAAGCCTTTGAAAAAATAAATGCAGTAGTGACTCAGTCGGTTAAGCATTGACTCTTGATTTTGGCTCACATCATGGTACCACGTGAGATAAAGCCCTGTGTTGGGCTATGCACTGACAGGGCAAAGCCTTCTTGGGATTCTCTGTCCCTTCCCCACTCAACATGTTCTTACTCTCTCTCTCTCTCAAAAGAAATAAACATTGAAAAAAAGAAAAAAGAAATGATAAAGAGGATATTTGGGTGCTTTTCCATGGGTGCATCTCACGATGCAGTTCCTCTTTTTTGAGCCTTTTCAGGGAAAATGGAGAATATTTTAATTGTTTTATAATACTTTTTAGATACCTGATTTAATTTTTAATAGAAAACCAAGAAAAATTATCCCTATGATTATATTGTTGTTTTTTTTTTTAACTTACTAAGAGTAACATAAGATTTGGGGGAGGAGGAACCTCAATCTTTAAAAACTGATTCAGTTCAAAAGTCTCATTTTATTTATGAAAAATACATGCAAAAATTAACTTTATTGAAGTATAACATTAAGTAAATTAAAAATTTTGCTTTTCATTTTAGTGTTTTTCCCTAATTTCAGAGTTACCTGTGTCTGAGAATCTGATAATGAGATAGGAATTAGAAAGTGTTATAATCTCAAGTATGACACCCTTCAAATCCTGACTAAATTACCTTGATTCTTTTCATACAAGAGAACCATAACATCAAAACTGGAAGCTGAAATATCCTTCAACTGTTGAATGATAACCTACTATGAAATAATACATGGAATACTATACATGAATTACTGTACATGAAATAATATATGGAATACTATTCAGCAATAAAGAGGAATGAACTATTGATACACAAATCAACATAGATGAATTTCAAATGCATTACAAGTGAAAGAAGTCAGACTCGAAAGTGTACATATTATGATTCCATTTGACATTATGTAAAAGTTAAAATTATAGTGACAGAGAACATCCTGTTTTCCATGGTTTGAGGATAAGTGGAGTGGTTGAATCAAGGAGAAGGATAACAGAATTTTTTTGCATGATGGAACTATTTTGTATCTTGATTGTGATGGCATATGTTACATGATTTTATATATTTATCAAAAGTCATAGAACTGTCCACTAAAGAGAATGAACTTCTTGAATGCAAATTTAAAACAATAAATTAAGTTGCACAGCTAAAGTACTTTTCATAGTCTATGTAGTTTTCATGAAAAATTTATGCTTTGTTAATTTAGTGAGTACACTATAATTTATTGAACTTTCACTTTATTGATGAATACTTAGCTAACTTCTGATATTTCAGTGTTATAGCTCTGCATTGGGTTTCCTTAAATATGTTCTTTAATGCTCAGAGCTTCTTTAAAACATAATGTCTATTACCTTCTGAAGGGACTAAATTGAATGTCACATGACTAATGATTATATTATTTTTCCATTATCCTTATCCCAATTGGGCATTTTCATTCATTTTTCCCATTTTAATTAAGATAAAATACAAAGAATATAAAATTTGCCATCTTAACCATTTAAAGTGTACAGCTGTAATGTTACTACATTCAAACTGTTGTGTAATCAATACCATCAGAAATTACCAGAACTCATTTCATGTTGCACACCTAAAACTCTATACCCACTGAACAATAACTCCTCATTCTCTTATCCACCTAGCCCCTGGAAACCACCATTCTACTTTCATTGATTTAAACTACTCTAAGTACTTTATGTAAATAGAATTATATAGTATTTATCTTCTTGAGAATGGCTTATTCACTTACTATAATGTCTTTAAGGTTAATGCATATTATAACATATGTGACAATTTTCTTCCTTTTTAGTGCTGAATAGTATTTTAGTTTATGTATGTAAATGATATTTTGCTTATCATTCATCTGCCCATTTGGGTTGTTTCCACATTTTAGTTGCTGTGAATAATGCTACTAAAAACATGGCTGTACAAATATCTCTTTGAGACCTTGCTTTCAATGCTTATGGCTATACCCAGAAATGCAATTGTTGGCTCACAGGGTAACCCTATTCTTAATTTTTGAGGAACAATTATTTTTTTTCATATAGAAGCTGTATCATTTTACATTCCTACAATAGTTTGCAAGAGTTTCAGTCTCTTCACATTCTTGTCAACATTTATTTTCTGTTTTATTTTGCTTTGGTAGTAGTTATCTTAATGGGTGTGAGATGGTAACTGTTATAGGTTTGATCTGTATTTCCCTAATAATTTGTGATATTGAGTACCTTTTCCTGGGCTTATCTGCCACATGCAATATTTTTTGAAGAAAAGTCTACTCAAGCCCTGTGCCCATTTTTGAATCAAGCTGTTTATTTTGGGAATTCAATTTTAGGAGTTCTTGATATGGTCTGAAAATTGATGCCTTATTAGATCTATGATTTTCAAATATGTTGTCCCATTTCATAGATTATCTTTTTACTCTGTTGATAGTGTCCTTTGATGCACAAAACATTCTTAAGCTTCTTGAAGTACAATTTATCTATTTTTTCTTTTGTTGACTGTGCTTTATTGTCATATCCATGTAACCATTGCCAAATTCAATGTTCTGAATTTTTGGTCCTAAGTGTTCTTTTAAGAGTTTCATAGTTTTAAGTCTTATATTCAGGACTTTGATTTGTTATGAGTTAATTTTTTTATATAGTGATAGATAATGGTCCAACTTTATGTTTTTAGGAATTGGAAATCTTAAAATTGGAATATCCAATTTTCTTAGTGTTGTTCGTTGAAAAGACTATCCTTTCCCCAGTAAATGATCTTGAGACATCATCAAAACTCATGTGACCATATATGAGAATTTATTTATGGGTTCTTTATTCTATTCCATTGCTCTATATGTCTATTCCAGTAGTACACTGCTTATATTTCTGTAGTGTAGAAATTTTAAAATCAGGAATTATGAGCCCTCCAATTTTGTTCTTCTTTTTAATTATTGTTATGGCTATTTGGGGTATTTGGAGATTTTATATTGATCTTAGAATGTTTTTTTTCTGTTTCTGCAAAAAAAATCTTTGGGATTTTGATAGACATTGCATTAAATCTGTAGATCACTTTGTAGTAGTAATAATATCTTAAAAATATTAAGTTTTCCAATCCATAAACATGGGATGTGTTACCATTTATTTATGTCTTCTTTAATTTATTTTAGCAATGTTTTGTAGTTTTCATCACACATGTCTTTTGCCTGCTTGGTTAAGTTAATTTTATTTTTCAATGCTTTTTAAATGCAGTTTTCTCTTCTTTTCTTTTTATTTTAGAGAGAGAGAGAGAGGGAGAGACAGTGTGAGTGGGGGAAAGGGGCAGAAGGAGAGAGAGTATGAATCTCAAACAGACTCCACATTCATCATGGAGCCTGACCAGGGCTTAATCCCACAACCCTGGGATCATGATCTGAGCTGAAATCAAGAGTCACATGCTCAACAGACTGGGCCACCGAGGCGCCCCTAGAGTTGTTTTCTTACTATCCTTTTCAGATTGTTCATTGTTTGTATATAGAAGTGCAACTGATTTTTTAGCATTGACATTGTAATCCTGCTAATTTGCTGAATTCATTTATTGATTCTAACACTATTTTGTGGAATCTTTAGGAATTTCTACATATAAAATAATATTATATGTGAAAACAGGTTATTTTACTTTTTCCTTCCAATTTGGATACCTATTATTTCCTTTTCTTGCCTAATTGTTCTGGCAGGGTCTTCCAGTGCTATGTTTAATAGAAGTGGCAAAGCTGGTATACTTGCCTTGTTCCTGATCTTAGAGGAAAGTTTTCAGTTTTTCAACATCAAATATAAATTCTTTGTGGATTTTTTATATATGGATTTTATTATGTTAAGGTAATTTCCTTGTAATACATAATTTATTGAGTGTTTTATCATAAATGGTGTTGGATTTTGTCAAATGTTTTTTTCTGCATCAATTGAAATAATTGAAATGATCATGTTTTTATTTTTCTTCTGTTAATGTGGTATATTACATTGGTTAATTTTTGTTTGTTAAGCCATTCTTATATTCCAGGAATAAATCTAATGTAATTATGGTATATAGTCTTTTTAATATAATGTTGTATTTGTTTTCTTTCTTCTTTCTTTTCTTTCTTCTTTCTTTCTTTCTTTCTTTCTTTCTTTCTTTCTTTCTTATTTTCTTTCTTTCAGGATTTTTGAATCAATATCCACAAGGGATATTAGTCTGTAGTTTCCTGATAGTGCCTTTGTCTGGCTTTGGTATCAGGGTAAATTTGGTTTCATAAGATGAGTTAGGAAGCATTCTCCAGTTTTTTTTTTTTTTTTTTGAAATTTTAAGAAGAAATATTAGTTCTTTAAATGTTTGGTAGAATTCTTAAATGAAGCAGTCATGTCCTGGACTTTTCTTTGTTAGGAGATTTCTAATTACTGATTCAATCTCATTACTAGTTATAGGTCTATTCAGAATTTATTTTTATTTCTTCATGATTCAGCCTTGAAAAAATTGTGTTTCTAGAACTGTGTCCATTTTATCCAGATTATTCAATTTTTTTGGCTTATAATTTTTCATAGTACAAATTCTTATATAAATCCTTCATTTCTATAGAATTGGTAGTAATGTCTCCACTTACATTTCTTATTTTAACAAGTTGAATCTCCTATTTCGTAGTCAATCTAGTGAAAATTTTCTTAATTTTGTTGATCTTTTGAAGAACAATTTTTGGTTTCATTGATTTTTGTATTTTTCTGTCCTCGATTTTACTTATTTTTGATCTTTAATATTTCCTTATTTCTGCTAGCCTCGAGTTTGAGTTTCTCTTGTTCCTTAAGTTGTAAAGTTAGATTGTTGACATGAGATCTTTCTTGTTTTTTTAGATCTGTGTTTGTAGCTTTAAATTTCCCCCTTAGCACTTTTGCTGCATCCCGTAAGTTTGGTATATTGTGTTTTTGTTATCATTTATCTAGCATTTTCTAATTTATCTTGTGATTTCCTTGACCCATTGATTATCTAAGAGTGCATTGTTTAATTTCCACAAATTTTTAAAATTTCCAGTTTTCCTTCTGCTATTGATTTCTAACTTCAATCTATGTGATCAGAAAAGATCAAAAGATCTGATCTTTTAAAGTATTTAGAGACACAATTTGTGACCTAATGTATGCATATTCTGGTGAATGTCCCATGTGCACTTGAGAAGAATGTATTCTGTTGTTGGATAGTGTGGAGGAATCAGTGTCTGGAGTCTGGGACATTCCCCCAAATGGATGCCGAGTGGCCATCAGCTGCTTGCCCATATATTCTTCTTTCTCATTAGAAGAAAATTTTGCCCTGTTCTCAGTATACAGTAAAATTCTTTTGTTGCTTAATAGTATGCATCGTATGGCATTTGACCAGCCCCTGCAGTATATCTGCCCTTATGCTGGAGGGGAATAGGATCTTCACCTGTTTTAGAAGAAGGGTGCATGCAGTCCATCACCCTGAGTGGGCTATCAGACAGGCCTGGTGGCCATGGGAGACCTGCATATTCTACAGACACTGATCTTTTATTTCTTCTCCTTTCTGTAAGTAAAGTGCTGTTCCAACTAGTGATATACATGGTGAGTCCTCTTTGGCAGCTGCAATGCTGTAGAATATGCAGTGGACCAGTGTCTGTGAACTCCTACTTCTGATGGTTGACATTGTAATGATTTTCACATTTTCCACACAATGGGTATACTCACTTGGGATTGCTAGCTGGATCTTCTTCCCTGACAGATACAGTGTCCTATATGTGCTAATTCTAGTTAGTTTATTGTGTTATTTGGGTTTTTCATTTCCTTATCTTGTGCCTAGTTGTTCATTATTAAAAATGGGATATTGAAGTCTGTAACAATTGTGGAAATATCAATTTATTTCTTTAATTCTGTGAATTTTTGCTTCTTATTTGATTGTTTGTTGAGACATAAATGTTTATAATTGTTATATCTTCTTGACGTATGGGACTTTTTATTTATATGTCTTTTTTTCTCCTCTTTCAAACTTTGTTTAAATTTAAAGTATATTTGTATTATATTAGTATAATCATACCTGCTCTCTTTTGGTTACTATTTGCATTGGATATCTTTTCCAACCTTCACTTTCAACTTATTTGCATCCTAAAATCTAAAGTGACTCTCTTGTAAACAACATATAGCTAGCTCAGATTTCTTCTCTATTCTGCCAATAGCTGTCTTTTGGCTAGGAAGTTTAATCCAATTATATTAAAACTACTTACTGATAAGAGGAAAATTAGTTTTGTCATTTTTCTATTTATTTTCTAGATGTCTTATAGCTTATATTGTCCCTCATTTCCTTCATTACTGTCTGTTTTGTGTTAAGCTGATATTTTATATTGAAAAGGTTTAAATTTCTTCTCATTTACTTTTGTGTATATTCTATAACTCTTTATATCTGGGTTACCATGAGGATTACATTTAACATCCTAACATTATAACACTTATTTAAATTTATACCAGCTTAATTTCAATAACATAAAACCTGCTCATTTAAAGCTCTGTTCCCACTTTTTTTCAGTTATTGGTGTCACAAAATTACATCTTTGCACATTGTGTGTCTGAAATCATAAAGTTATGTTTTTTCATAAATTTATGTTTTTAATGCATTAATCTCTTAAATTATTACAACATAAAATAAGTAGTCACAACCCACAGTTACAATAATACTAGCTTCTAGACTAATATTTTTGAAATGTGTTAGTCTCTTAAATCATGAATAAAACCAAAACCTGTGTTATGAACTATCATTACAATAATGCTAGCTTTTATAATTGCCTGTGTATTACTTTTACCGAGATTTTAATTTCTTTATATCACTTTTAGCTACTGTTCAATGTCCTTTCATTACAACCTGCAAGAATACCTTTATAATTTCTTTCAGGACCAAACTCTAGCGATAACAAACTCTCTCAACATTTCTTTATCTAGGGATATCTTCATCTCTTCATCATTTTTGAAGGACACTTTTGCTAGCTCTACAATTCTTGACAGTTTTTGTGTTTTTTGGCTTTTTGTTTGTTTCGTGTTTGTTTTTCCCCTTCAAATATATCAGCCCACTGACTTCTGGCTTCCAAAGTTGCTGATGAGAAATCTACTGATAATATTATTGAGGATCATCTTTTGTATAGGATGTCACCTCTCTCTTGCTGTTTTAAAGATTCTCTCTTTGTCTTTCCACTACTTGATTATAATGTGTTTGGGTATGAGTCTCTTTGAAATAATCCTACATGGAATTCATTGAGCTTCTTGGATATTCGTATTCAGGTCTTTTATAATGTTTTTTTAAAGTTATATTAAGTGGTACTGCTTTTGCAGTTAGGTTTCTTTGTTAATACAGAAGACTAAATACATCTTCATTTATTTCTTTTCTTTAATTTTATTTATTTATTTTGAGAAAGAGAGAGTGAGAGAGAGCAAAAGTGCTAGTGCAGGGGGAAGAGAAGGAGAGAGAGAATACCAAGCAGGCTCTGGGCTCTCGATATAGAACCCCATGAGGCCCTCAACCTCCCAAACTGTGAGATCATGACCTGAGCCGAAACCAAGAATTGGATGTTTAACTGAGCCACCCACAGACCCCTTTTTTTCATTTATTTCTCAAACATATTCTCTTGATTTTTAAGTCTTCCTGTCCTTAAGAGAAACTATGTGATTCAGTGGACTAAAGGGAGAACTAATTAGTTCTAATGTACATATATTTTATCAATAAAGCTGAGTCAATTCTATCTTGACATTTCCACCATCATTCTTGATAAAAAAAAAAAAGCACTTCCATGCAATGAAAGAGTCAGAAAGACTCAAAACACACACACACACACACACACACACACACACACACACACACAAAATGAACCAAAGCTCCAAAAATGGAATATGTTATGTTAATCACTGATATAAGTAGAAATATATGGGGCGCCTGGGTGGCGCAGTCGGTTAAGCATCCGACTTCAGCCAGGTCACGATCTCGCGGTCCGTGAGTTCGAGCCCCGCGTCAGGCTCTGGGCTGATGGCTCAGAGCCTGGAACCTGTTTCCGATTCTGTGTCTCCCTCTCTCTCTGCCCCTCCCCCGTTCATGCTCTGTCTCTCTCTGTGCCAAAAATAAATAAACGTTGAAATATATATATATATATATATATATATATATTCATCTAATTTCATCTAACCTTTCAATTCTGTATCACTAATTTCTGACACAAAATGTTGAATTAGCAATTATATTGAAGTTTAACTTTAATGCTGTCTTGCTTTTCCATTCAATATCACAAATATATACTATTATTTTGACATTTTAGCCACCTGCTTAGTATATCCCCTGCCCAGTAGTGTATTTAATACATCGAAGAACCCCATAAGGGACTGTTATCTTTTGTCTATTTTTTACTGCTGTAATTTTTTTCCTATGTTATAAATTATCTGTAGATTGTATATGTCAATAAGATATTTGAGTGCTCTGAGAAATAAAATTTTATTTCCATTTTTTTAAATATCTGAAAAAGTATTGTTCTCTGTGTTTCTCAGGGACAAACTTCTTGTTATCATTCAAGAAGATGACAAAGAAGTATAATGTTTTCTAATTTATTATTTGCAAATAACAATGTAGAAGCAATGTGATCATCCTCTATAGTCGCGCTAGAAGTATGAATATTTTAAGATTTTTTTCTCACATAATATATGTTTTTATAGTCCTCAATATAAAACTGCTTGCTTTGCTCTGCATTTCTCAGTAGCCTGTTGCACATGACCAGATTTAATGTTTTTTCATGAATCAAGTTCAAGTAGATGGAAGTGACCAGTTTGTCTTACTAATCACTGAATGGCAGTCCAATTATCAGTCTTTTAAAACTGAAATTTTCCCTATGTAGAAGTTGCTAAAAAAACATAATTCATCTGAATTATATACTATTGTAGAATAGAAACTCATTTCACATTAGCAACTGTAGAGTCAGTATCCCTAATTGAAAAAAAAAAAAAAAGAGATAAAGAAAAAAAGAAAGACCTCTAAAACTGAGCGCTTACTGGTGTGTAATCTGTTGATTGAACCCTTGTAGTGTTCTTAAATATTTGCTCATGACTACACATATAAGTATGATTAAGTCTTGATTCTTGCCTGCAAGAAATACATAGAATATACTATCTATTAAGGCAAGAAGGTAAGTACTTATAATATGATGTATGGTGTATCAACTGATATAATAGAGTGTGTTTAAGTATAATAGAGAATAAGTATATAAGAAACATCCACAACTTGTGAGAAGAGAGTATAGGAGAGCGTCAGGTTATGGAAAGTTTCATAGAGAAGTTATCAGCTCAATTTATCTTCAAAGGTGATTTCATAGCTTTATGATTTTGTTCATTTGGGGATAAACACGTATACATGTGTGCATGTGTGTATATATATATAAACACATTTAATTGTAATGATGAAGAAGGCTGGTAAAAGTAGGATTAGACAAACACCTTCAAGAGACATTTTGAATATTTAATTTGGATCCATATTGTTCTGTTTAGTTGACTCAACGGCTGGTACTACTAGAAGACAGATCATTATTTTCACTTACATTTAAGTTAACCTTAAATCTATATGTTAATTGAGTTATAAATGCTTAATCATGACAAGTAATTATATAAGAGTCTTAACACTTTTATATATATATATATGTATATATATGTATATGTACATATATGTATATATATGTATGTATATATGTATGTATATATGTGTGTGTATATATATATATACACTTACCTCTACTTAGTCACAGATGTGGAGAATCTGCTGGCAGTAAGAAACAGCTATTTAAAACAAAATATAAAAAAAAAAGCCAAAAGAGTAATGTGCCCCTTTATTCTTTTTTTCTTAGTGAAACGTTGTTGGATAGTAATGAGGTTACTTTATTAAGAGATTACATATATTCAAATGCTAAAAATGCACACACACACAAAAATAAACAGAAGATTCTCTGAACTCACAGAGGATACACTGGTGAGAAATATGCAAATGATCAAGTTAATGCAGGAGCCTAGAGTGAGTAGAAATGAGAACTTAGAGTCTAATCAACATCTGTTGTCATGGAATGACATTGGACATTGTATTCTCAATATCCAGTACAGAAACAATCAGTTTAGTAGGATAGTCTGTAAAATTTTGGAAAGTGGCCAGAGACTGGCAAAGGTTAGAGGTATGTAAAAGAACTTTTCATTCGTAGAATGAAAAGCCAAAGTAGGGGCGCCTAGGTGGCGCAGTCGGTTAAGCGTCCGACTTCAGCCAGGTCGCGATCTCGCGGTCCGTGAGTTCGAGCCCCGCGTCAGGCTCTGGACTCATGGCCCCGAGCCTAGAGCCCGGAGCCTGCTTCCGATTCTGTGTCTCCCTCTCTCTCTGCCCCTCCCCAGTTCATGCTCTGTGTCTCTCTGTCCCAAAAATAAATAAACGTTGAAAAGCCAAAGTAAAATTGCATAGTGGTACCACATAGAATGTCATTTTCACTGAATACTTATCATTTGTCTGTTGTTGGTATTTATGAATTATGTAGTTTGGCGAGTTTTTGCAAATGAAAAATTCATGGTTACTGAGATTCCCCACCCCCTTGAAATTTTAAACACAATTTTTGAAGTGGTTTTGCATGACTATTAAATATTAATAGAAAAATATCTTAAAATCTTTATTGATTGTATGTGTTCTATTTTTATATTCCCCATAATTAATTTCAGGTCCACTGGAACCAGCTTATTGGCCTATAATTTCTAAATTATTATCCTTATCATATTTAAAGTCTAAATTTAGTAAATGCTAAGTATAGTTTTAAAAGCTAATTTAGTATTTACTACTAATTTAAGCATAATTTTGTATGTATTAGATTTAGTATTCATATATAAATTTTTAAATAGTAATCCTTATGGAATGTAATATTTTACAGTAGCTTTATATCCAAACCACACCTTCATGAAGACTACAAGATAGCGGTAAAATTAATTTATTGAAGTAAATTAACGTGGCTGTGTCTTATAGAAGACACCAAGTTATACACAGGCAGATCAACCTAATTTTGACAGATATTGAATAAGAACAAGTAAACTCTCACCTTGATTCCAGAAAAGTGTTTATATAACTGACTTATGTTCTTTGATTAGTTCTTACGATTTTAGTCTTTTAGCAGTAAGAAAATAATACTAAAATTTACATTTATTTGTGCATTTACTTGTGTATTTAATTAGTTTGAATCTACCTAGTTCCAAATAATGTTTAGAATAAGATAATAACTCAAAGATGATATAGATACATAATGCTGAATCATAAAAATATCAGTTGGGGTGTGAAAAGTCATCCTGAGTTAAAATTAAGTTGTTAATAACAACTTTTAACAAGTGACTTGAAATATATCAGAAAGTCACACGAAGCAATTATATTGGAAAAGTAACTAAAAGTACATTCTTATATGTCACAATAATCCAGTTGAATAGGTTTTTATTATTATTCTTTTGTTACATATGAGAAATTTACCTCTACTTAGCTAATTTAATTTTGTCTTTAAATGTTTTGTCTTTATATTACTTTCTTTTTAAGCCTATGCACTTTTATCTCTTCTCACAGAATTAAAGAATCTGTATTTGTAAATAACTACACCAGACTGTAGAGTAATTAATTTTAGAAGTTATTTGTTTCTGCTATTGGCAAACAAAGAACAGAAGGTTAAAATTCACATTTGAGAACATAGAGAGCAAATCCTCTTAACTGAACACTTCTTGAGTAGCCATTCCATACAGTGTGCTAGAGTTTAGATAGACTGATGAAAATCCCACGGTTCCTGTTCTGAAAGATATTCTCTAATACCTGAGGGAAGTACTTTGATTAAGTTAACAATATATCTGAAATCATGATAATAAAACTGGTAAAGCCATCATTTATTTAATATAGACCAGAAACTGGGCTAATTACTTCGCTATGATTTAAACATTATTGTCCTTATTTTACTGAGACCTAAAAATCTGAGTCTTATCAAATATCACACATTCAATAAATATGAGAATACAATTTGAAGTCTTGTCTGCCTAACTCTATTTCCATGATTTTGACTACAAAAGTAAAATAGATATACATACACATGACATTAGGGGAAGAGAGAAGGAAAATATAAAACTTACTAGAGGAAAAAAGTTTTGGAAACGAATTTCTGGAGATGATAAACTTTGAGTTAGGTCTTGGGTATTAGAAAGAATTGGGATGAGATCAAATTTATTACAAGTAGGTACAATGCATGAAGGAAAGCTGACATATTAGAAACATTACATTATGATCAAGGAAATGTAAGTGATTATTTTGGCTGAGTGGGAAATTGAAATACTTATGGCCCAATAATAGAGAACCCTACATATCAAAGTAACCACCTTGCTTTTGAAAGTCTATGAGAATAAATCTTAAATGTTCTTACCATACACACATGAAAGTTATTATGTGAGGTGATGGCTATGTTAACTTTATGCTGATAATCACTTTAAAGCATATATGTGTACCAAATCACCACATGTATACCTAAACCTGCACAATGTTACATTTCCATTATATCTCAATAAAGTTGAAAAAAAAACAAAAAAAAAAAATCAAAACCAAAACCAGATGAAGCTGACCAGCTTAATCTTAATTCTAGTATTGAGAGAGATCCTCTTAATGGATTTAAACAAGGGAGAGAGAAATCTATATAAGCATATGACATATGTCACTCTATCCATTTTGTTGAAAACATCATATTGACTAGGAGTAGTTTTAATAATGTCACAGAATATGAACATTAAGAACCACAAAATATAGAGAAAAGAGTAATTTATGACATACTTTTAAGAAATAACCTTCAAGATACATACTTTGGTGCTCTAAATCAGTTAAACATAAATAGGACATATACCTATTATACACACAAGTACATACACACAAACTCAACTTCATATGCTGAAATTTTAGGTATTTTAAAAATTTTAATCAGAGTCCAAATAGAAGACAAATTGTTCTTTGGAGCATATGGAGAATGTTTTAGAAAGTTCCTAGATCAGCGGAGAGAATGTTGCTATAATTAACAGCCACTGCATATGGACTGTGTGGCCCAGAGATCACTGAATGTCTGAATTCCCAAAAGAGCTCTAAAATGGTATCAAAGCTAATGTTTAATTTTCAGTTGCAAACTATGTTGTACAATTTAGCATGGTTTGTGACTTATGTCCTAGATTCATTGGAATAAAATAATAACAAACTAAAATACTGTGAATATATTTCTTTATATTTTGGTAATCAAATTCTTATATATAATATACTCCTTCATAGTTTTGCCCTATCAAGTCTTTCTGAGATCTTAGGGATGGATTAGGATTTTTAATCCTCTTTCCTGTAAGAATTGCAAATTTATTGATTCCTTCATTAAAAGTAAAAAACTAAACTCAGTCTCAAGCAGTTCACATATATAAATGACAAACTTTAAACTTAAACCTGCTGTGTTGTCAATGAAAAGAAAAACAGCCTTATCAATTTTATTTGGTCAAATTTCATTTTTTTACACTTGTTGATTTTATTCTGTACTTTGAAGTTCATGTTGTTATTTAGGAAAGGGTTTTCTGTTTTGTTGTTATATCATTTGGAAAAGCCAATGCAAGTCATTAGTGAATTTTCCTTTCTAAAAATCATTTCTTTATTCTATGTATACTTCAAAAATTCCTCCACCTCATCAGTTATTTCGTGCTAACCGAATTGTCCCATCACACTGTATACTTTTCTCCATAAACCCAAACAAGGATTTCATTTCAATGTTTATTTGTTTTTGAGAGACAGAGTGCTAGCCGGGGAGGGGCAGAGAGGGAGCGAGGTGGACACAGAATCCAAAGCAGAATCTAGGCTCTGCACTCAGCACAGAGCCCAACGTGGGCTCAAACGCAAAACCTTGTCAGACATTTAACTGACTGAGCCACCCAGGAGCCCAAGGGTTTCATTTCAAATGACCTTTGTGTTCCCTTTCAATTCTATTGGGAAAATTAACAGAGATTAGCATTATAATTTTAGCCATACAGCAAAAAATTAAAATGTTACCCTATTTTATCCCCATCATTGTATAAAGCATAAATTACTGTGATAGTGAATAGGTAAGGAAAGTGAGCCTCATAGATATTACCAAAATACACCCATGTTTTAAAATGTTTAAATGTAGAACTTATAGAAGATGGTTTTGCAGATGTTTGGGTTCATCACAAGAGCAATTGAAGTTCCTACTAAAATTTGAGGGTTTTTTTCAGTAATACATACAAATTTCACATATGCAAATAAGTCAATGTTAATAGCTTATGATATATATCAATAACGCATTGTGCATTTTTAAATATGCAAAGGATTGAAATTCATGAAAGTCTAGTAAGCTTATATAAAATGTGCACATATTGCAACATTCATATTTTTTAAGTGTACAGGAATTTACCAAATTCAACCATATGCTGTGTAACAAAGTCTCATCAACTTTCAAAAATAAAAGAAATCTCAAATTCTGAGAGACTAAAAGTTTACTCTTAAATAATCCATGAGTCAAATCAGAAAAACATAAATTACAATGTATTCTTACTAAAATGTAAAATAGTAAATGAGTGATATATCAAAACTTTGGAGATACATCAAAAGCTATGGTTAGTGGAACATTTGTTATAAAATTTAAAATGTTAAAAATTATTTGAACTCCATTCTGAGGAAGTTGGAAAAAAGAATGGGAAAACAACCCTAAAGAATAAGAAGAAAAAAAATGTGATCATTAGAATAGATGAAAAAAACCATTTGAGAAAACTCAATACTCCATCTTGTAGGTGCCAAGGGCAGGCAGTCCCAAGATGAGCCACTTTGGCAAGAACACTAGTTTGAGTTAGAAGCAATCAAAACTCAGCAGTTTCAGGAAAAACTCTATACCTCCCCCTTAATTACCTGCTTGTTACCAGGAAGAGAGCTATTGACAGAAATTGCTCCTTATAAGATAAGAAACTTATCTACATAATAGGGCAACTTTGGTTTCCAAACATCTCTTTTCATCTCGCGCTAATGATGTTTCTCTCCTTTGTATCCTCAGATCCCCTACCCCTTTCCAGAGCTCAGAAGTCTTGTTGCCTGTCTTTGGAATTTCTATGTCTGTGTGGATTCCCCATATGTTTGCTGTTAAATTTTATTTTCTCCTGTTTTCTGTTTCATATCAATTTGATTCTTAGCTCAGCTAGAAGGACATTGAACTGTAGAGGAAATTTTTCCTCTTTGACAATTATAAATATTTAACAAACTAAATATAGAAGGAATACTCCATAATTTGATAAGGAACACCTACAAAAACCTAAAGGAAACCTAATAATCAGTGATAAAACATTGATGTTTCTCTGATGTAAAAATGCAAATTATCTCTCATTATTTCATACACTACTGTACTGAGAATGTATATACACACATATGTACATGTATGTAATTATTAGAGAAAAATAAAAAATATTTGCACATTATACAGTTATATTGCTGAAAAATCCAAATTTTCTTCAGAAAACTATTAGAAATAATGCGGCAAAATTTTAAAGGTAATAATTTTTTTAAACCTGACAAGTAGAAGATTAAAAAGTTATAATTTAAAATAGTGATAAAAAGATCTGTTAATAAATCTAATGAAATATGTAAATATCTCTATATGGAAATGATTTTATTGATAGAAAGTAAAGACTGAATAAATTGAGAGATTGTGAATTGTAAAACCCAATATTGCAAAGATCAATCTTCCTTCAATTAATCTATAAATTCAATATAATTCCTATTTGAATCCCAAGAGAGTTTTTAATTTACAAAGTGGCTCTAAAATTCAAATAAAAATGTAATGGCCCAAATATAAACAAAACAGTGTTTAAGAAGATGAAGAAATGTGAAGAGGTAGGACAAATGCCACCAGGAAATGTCATTAAATAATGCCAAGGTAAAATCAGTGCAAGGTTAAACCCAAACCCAAACAAAAACAGCCTAAGCCTGACTAATGGGATATATTTGTAAACCCCCAGCATAGACTTAACATAAACACTCAATTTATAAAACTAAAAGGTGATGGGCAAATTTTTTCTTTATAAACAGTTTTAGGACCCTGACTATCTATACAATATAAATGGATTTTGACCTCTATCTAACCCTGAACACAAAAGCATCAGTTCCAGAGCATAGTGAACATAGGTGACCTTGGATGAGGGAAAGAGCATTTAAAAAGACACAAAAGGCAATAACTATACAAGAAAAATGATTAGACTGTATTAATGCTAACATTACTATTAAAATATGCATTGAAGGACTAGAAAAGCAACTCACAGAACAAGAGAACATATTTGTTAGGTTCATAGATCCATAGAGAAGTAAATGAAGGAGACAATGGCGAAGGAACCCAACAACTTAATCCCTGAAGATTTTCTATATATCAATAAGAAAGAAAATTCAACAATCTTTTGGGTAAAAGACAAATAGCAGTTTACAAAACAGGATACCCATTTGACTATTAAGCATATGAAAAGTGCTTAACTTCTTTAGCCATGAGAAAAATGCAAATTAAATGTATAGTGATATATCAGTATATACCCGACCAAATGAAAAATGGAAAACACTGCGTGTTGGAAGAACGGACTTTGTGACAGTATTTACTAAAACTGAAAAATAAACCTACCCATGACACAGCAAGTCAGCTGTTAGGTACACACTTAATAGGTCTATATATGTTTATCCAAAAAAGTACTAATACGTTCATAACTACACTATTTGTGATAATCTAAAGTCAGAATTTACCTAAATGCCCATGAAAATTAAAACCGATAAAAAATATCAAAAAGGATGAAGGTATCACACACTTTAAGTAGAAGAAAAATATACAAAAATACATGTAACAATATTTATTAAACTTGTATGATTTGAGTAAAGAAAAACAGACACAGGAGTGAATCACAAAACTTGCAAAATTAATTTGTGCTATTAGAAGTCACACTAGTTTTAGAGAGGTTAGTGATAACAAAGTTGCATGAGGAGGGGGTTGGGTTGGGGACTTGGAAAGCTGCTGTTAACATTCTGTTTCTGATAATCTATATATACTTAGTTTGAAAAATTCATTATACTTAGAATAATGTATCATTTGGGGTATACATATATATATGTATGTGTGTGTATATATGTGTTTGTGTGTATATATATATAAAGATAATTTCAATATAAACTAAAAATCTTTAAAAGAGTTCATATTGTAAAATAAAGAATGTATGCAGAAACTTAGTTACTTGAAAAGTTCAATATGTGATAAGTTGATTAGTGATTATTTGAACACATAGAGTATAAGGAAATATATTTGGAAATGACACTAGAGAAAAAAATGGAGGAACCAGCTTATAAAGAATCTGGTTTGTTTAATAAATTATTTACTTTATAATTTATAGTGAAATAAACCATACTTGTACATGGAAAACAATCTGGAAAGCATAGAACAATGGAAAGAAAAAAGTTTTAATCTTCCTAATCCAAAACAATTGTGAATATGTTAATTCATTTTTTGTGGTATTCTTGTTTTTATATTATTACTTAATATATAAGTTGGATCTTATCATCTTTAGCAGTTTATTTATTTATTTATTTATTTATTTATTTATTATTTTACTTTAGTGATGTAAAATGCCTACAGGTTATTTTACTTTAGTGATGTAAAATGCCCACGGTTTACATAAAGTATCCATTTGTACATTCTATTTTACTTATTTAAGTTTTCATTTGAGAGTTTAAATATGCCAATTAAAATTCATAGAATATATATTTTATTTTTTTTAATTTTTTTAACTTTTAAAATCCATTTTTGAGAGAAAGAGATAGACAGAGCATGAATGAGGGAGGACCAGAGACAGAGGGAGACACAGAATCCAAGGCAGGCTCCAGGCTCTGAACTATCAGCACAGATCCCGATGTGGGGCTTGAACCCACAAACTGTGATATCATGACCTGAGCCAATGTCGGATGCTTAACCGACTGAGCCACCCAGGTGCCCCTAGAACACATATTTTGAAGCTATATAGTACTCCATGATTTAGAGTGAATTGATTTGGTAGATCCACTTGTTAGATGCATCCAGAGATGCATTGTGCAGCCTCATAGGCTTTGATAAAGTTTTCCATATTCTAACTAAGGATGTCATTCAGGGATATGCTTGGCAAATGCAAGAATGTCAAAGGGCATGGGAAGCTCTTGCTCTTTATGTGTGTACACACACACAAGGAGATTAGACTTATTGACACTGTAATGGTTTGGGTTTGTTTATTCAGGCCAATAAAAGGACTTAAGATTCGAAATCTAGACCCACCATGCCTTCACCCCAACTCTTTCCTGGAATCTAGAATGTTCTATAGACATTCTCTGTAACACAAAAGCAAGACACAGAGCCTCCTGTAGCAGCTAAGCATTTCTCCCTTTTGCTATTACTGGATTCTTCTAAATGTTCTCCTGTGTCATCTCTTTATCCACACATTTTTTTTTTTTCACATAAGAAACAGAATGAGTTATTTTTAAAAGTATATCAGATCACTGGGACACCTGGGTGGTCCAGTCGATTAAGCGACCAACTCAGGTCATGATCTCACAGTTTTGGGATCGAGCCCCACCTTGGGCTCTGCGCTGACAGCAGGGAGCCTGCTAGGGATTCTCTCTCTCCCTCTCTAAATAAATAAATAAATAAATAAATAAATAAATAAATAAATAAAAACTTTAAAAAAGTATATCAGATCACATTGTATTTATTTATTGCCTTGCATATTTTTTTCTTTCAGTTGGAATAAAATCTTAATATTATCCTCTTGGAAATTATCTTGATGGAATTTCTTTATGTGTCTCCTTTAATACATACATCCTTATATTCTATAGCAGAATTGAATTTTCTACAATAATATACCAAGTAGTGTACGATTTAGACTGGCCTATGGGCTATACATGACATGTATATTCACTATTTCTGTGTTACTATTTAAATTTTTTTTTTCAACGTTTTTATTTATTTTTGGGACAGAGAGAGACAGAGCATGAACGGGGGAGGGGCAGAGAGAGAGGGAGGCACAGAATCGGAAACAGGCTCCAGGCTCTGAGCCATCAGCCCAGAGCCTGACGCGGGGCTCGAACTCACGGACCGCGAGATCGTGACCTGGCTGAAGTCGGACGCTTAACCGACTGCGCCACCCAGGCGCCCCAGGAAAACTCATATTTAAACAGGTAAACAGGGGTGTCTGGGGAGCTCAGTCACTTAAGCATCTGACTCCTGATTTTGTCTCAAATCATTATCTCATGATTATAAGATCAAACCCCATGCCTGGCTCTGTGCTGGGCATGGAGCCTGATTGGGATTTTCTCTCTCTCTCCCTCTCTTTCTGCCCCTCCTCTGCTCATTCATTCTCTCTCTCTCTCTCTCTTTCTCTCTCTCTCTCTCAATATGAATAAACATTAAAAAAATTATACAACAAAAGAATGACTCATTTTTTAAAAAAAGAAATAAGTAAACAAACTTCAGCTAGTGTTAGATAGTTCACAATAATAAATCCTAAATTACTTTTTTATTTCTATAAATTTCTTAAAGTATCAGTACTTGGATTTAAAAAGTCCTTATTGGGATTATATATACTATTGTATTCTGTATTGAAAATTGGCAACTAGGTCAAGTGTAATGATTACCTCTACTTGGAGATTCTGTCTGGAAATATGAGAGAGCTTTCGGAAAATGCACCATCTGGTGAATGGATAGTAAGTAGGACATCACTAGTAGAGGAAGAATGAATTGTTAAGTGAGAATTTATTATAGAAATAGCATTGATTTCCAGCCCACTAGAATGACGAGATACATAGGAAATTATGCTTTGTAATTGTTTTGAAAATTTCTTATATTTGTTGTAAATAATAAAAGTTTCCAGGTAGCAGTCTTATGGGACTTCATTTACCAAACAAATTATATGAAAATAGGTCTTCTATATGTCTTCTCAATGAAATCAATCTGGGATGATTATAGATTCATTTTTTAAAGTATTTCGGAGCATTTGTTCTCACATATTTTAAGCACCATTATCAAACTAAAGTTAAAAACCAAAATCCCATTTTAGCAGTGAACTTCTGCCTTTGGAAATGCCTTTATGTGTTTCCTCAACCAAAACTCCTCTGAAGAAAGGCTAATTATAGGCTTCAATATGCACCTGGGTGAAAATTAACTTTTAAGCAGCCTTTAAAATAAATGGTTTTTAATTATTATCATTATGCAAAAGCTGCATAAATGCCTTTAATTGTGCTTATAAAGTAACATTTGCTGTAATCACCTTTAATATCCAGGAGCAATATAAAGGTTTTCTTTTTTATTAAAATAAAAATATAAAGAACCCTTACTACTGATTCGCAGGTCATTGTATTTCATCTTATGAGAACAAATATTTTAACTGAAATATATCAGCTGCTAAAACTTAACATGTTCTGAATGCCAGTTACTTAAAATTGAACTTAAAATATCTTCAAAATGCATTTAGTTACTGAAGATTAAATGTCAGTATACAAGATATTCAACTACAACACTGAATTTTAATATTTACTATTCTTAGACATTAGACTTAACATTTCTATAGAAAAGATAAAACATGCATATTTTAAAAAATAAGAATATGCTTAATTTATTTAAAAATTATTTGAGGGGCGCCTGGGTGGCGCAGTCGGTTAAGCGTCCGGCTTCAGCCAGGTCACGATCTCGCGGTCCGTGAGTTCGAGCCCCGCGTCAGGCTCTGGGCTGATGGCTCAGAGCCTGGAGCCTGTTTCGGATTCTGTGTCTCCCTCTCTCTCTGCTCCTCCCCCGTTCATGCTCTGTCTCTCTCTGTCCCAAAAATAAATAAACGTTGAAAAAAAAAATTAAAAAAAAATTAAAAAAAAAATAAAAATTATTTGACACAACATAGTCTTTCTCTTAAGAAATATTGTTTAAAATTTCTGTGTGTGTGTGTGTGTGTGTGTGTGTGTGAGTCAGACAATAACTTTGTTTACACAAAACTTGCTAAAAGAAAAAATGAACTACAGGTCTATTTTTATTCAAAATTAGCCAAAACATTTTTTAAAAACACATGCAAACAAACCAAAAACACCTTTAAAATAGCAGCTTGAGGTAGACATGATGAGGAGTGGGGAATAGAGGCATGCTGTGATAATATGGAGTAGCATAGCAGCTGATTTAAATTTTGTTGTTTTTCCTCTGATTATTTTCTTTCTCTAGCTACTTTTTATAAGAAATGTGTGAGAGATAAAAATGTGGTATTTTAGAAACACTATTTGCAAAATTTTATTTGGGATCAGAGAAAGTATTATTACGGAATTATTTAAAAAAAGCAGCTATTAGAGGAATTATTAGATTAAGTGAAGTCTAATTTTTTAAAGTATTATATGTAATCACAAATCCAGTATCAGTCTGAAAACTCTGATGTTAATTTATTTACTTTCATAAGATTAATTACATTCATAAATTTAAATATATTATTGGCTACCATTCTTAAACACTCCAAATGGAAGGTGCAAAGCTATAGTTTGGTAGGGATCATAATAATCATTTTATTAAATGATCTGGACAATAGAAGCTGAAATCCGTGATTATATTTTTGAACCCCTGCTTAAGTTTATTTCCAGCCTTTGTTTTGAATGAGGCCTTTATTAATGAAGATATAGTAAGTTCTATTTTTGATGGAGGGACACGTTACATGAGACTCATTGCCCAATCTGCTCTAGTCTACTTTGCATAGATTCATTCTCCTAAAGACCCTGTAAACTGATTTATATCTAGATGTGTTGGAGGAGTTATAAAATACCAAATAAACCAATAAATAACCCAATCTATAAAGATATCATTGGACACAAATTTATAGATCTATGTATTTCTCAGAAAAAAAGATTTATAACCCTCATGATATATTTTAGGTTCAGACTTTAGGGGTGATTGCTTTGTTTTTAGAAATGGTATGTTCTGCAAAAGTGATAGAAATGGAAAGAATATGCATTTTAAGATATTGTAATAGAGAAGTGGCCTGAGAGAAGACAGATCATGGCAATCAGGTTCCCAGTTCCAAAATTTGAACAGGAATTTACAGCTTGAGGTAATGTCCATTCCTTTATATCCAAACAGCCCAGTAAATAAAAGAATAAAATATAAGGATAATATTTTTAGTATGTTTATTTTAATTAATTTCAATTAATTCTACTAAATATTTTTAATGAATTGTTATGTCCTAAATATGTAAACTATATAAAAAGCAGAAACTACATATTCCCGTTTTTTCCTCTTATGATTGCCCACAGCTGACATTTAGTTTTTTAACAAATTCATCAATAAATGGATTATGAAAAGTTGGTTGTGAAGTGGCAACATCTTAGAATTATTTCCCAATTGATATAGCTACTGATAGCATTAAATGTGTCCATTTCCCAAACTACAAAACTCCTTGACCAAACTCACATCACTTATATGAAGATATCATGTATATACATACCTCATTCAAATCAGAAATAGGGCCTCTTTTGTCCTTTTTTTATGAAAGCAGGGAATGTATAAGTTTTTTATATTCCCAGAATCTTCACCTTGACAAAAAAAAATCACTATTGTTGAAAATACACAAGAATTTCAGAATTTGATGATGTAAGTGTATTTTACTTATAAGGTGAGAATTTTGACACTCAGGGAGACTATGGTATAAAGAAACATATTTGGGACAGCATATTATATAAACAAATTATTGTGATTTTGTTTAATGTCTATAATTATTTTTTAGATTGTTAAATCAGAAAGTAGAGGACATTTGGAGAAATTATACATTACTTTGGAATAGCCATGAAAATATAACTTAGAATGCTATTTTTATGTTGTTTTTATTAATCATGAAGGGTTGGTAGGCAATTCTATATTGCTCTGTCAGTTATCAAAGAAGAAATTTTACATGTTTTTACATGATTTTACATGTTTCCATTTGCCAAATATAGAAATAAAAGCTAAGACATATTGTACCTGCAAAATTTTTTTTATTTTCAAAAGCTTTTCTCCGATTAAACTTAGCTGCTTGAACATCTCATTTGTGCAGTATCCTATTTGCTGAGGCATCATATCTGCTCACCTTTGAGAAGACTTTAGGAGCAACAGTGTGACTGCTGAGCTACTGATCCACTTAGAACAATTATTATTCTTGTCCACTAAGGACAAATCCTATGGCCTGCTTTGAAATCCTAGGGTAATAAAAATGGAAGTATTTTGTTTTGTTTTAAGTTTTTTTTTTTTATTTTAATTCCAGATAGTTAACATACAGTGTTATATTAATTTCAGGTGTGCAATATAATAATTCAACAGTTCCATACATTACCCTGTGCTCATCATGACAAGTGCACCTCTTAGTCCCCATCATCTATTTAGCCTATCCCATTCCATAACCATCAGATTGTTCTCTATAATTAGGAGTCTGTTTCTCTCTCTCTCTATGTCTCTCCCCCCCCCATTCTTAAAGCCCCAATAGGATTGAAATCAAATGGTATGTCTTTCTCTGACTGACTTATTTCACTTAGCATAATACCCTTATCTCCATCCATGTCATTGCAAATTGGATGATTTCACTCTTTGCTATGGCTGAAGAGTATTCCATTGTATGTATATACCACATCTTTATTCAGCAATCAATGGACATTTGGGTTGTTTCATATCTTGGTTATTGTAAATAATGCTGCTGAAACAAAAGAGTATATGTATCCCTTTGAATTAGTGTTCTTATATTCTTTGGGTAAATGCCTAGTAGTGCAATTATTGGTCAAAGATCTTCTAATCCTATAAGAATATGCAAAGTTCCTGAGTTGGCATCAGTCTGAATCCAGTTAAGAAAACACAAACTACTCTTTGTCTTTCAACAAAGGGATGATTATCACAGGTGGTTGATAACGTAGATGTATTCAGTGTATGTGGTTCAATTCATAGTACCTACTGTTAATACTTTCAAATGAGTCCATGATATTTTGCTGAATAGGTATTAGGTAATTAAAGTTATGTGTCTTCCTCTGAGATATTTTAATACTATATATTTAGGGAAGATAACAGAGCTTTTCAAAGGGGTGCTTTTGTTATTTCTTGAATAATTTGCTACATATATTAATGATAAACACCCACAGAAGGTATATATACCTACATTTACCAAGAACATTTTACAAATATGTATATAATCTAAGAACTTTAGTTAGAATATTTTGATTATGTAAAACTTAGAACGCTGCAGAAATTAACCAATCTAAAAAATCCCAGTTTAAAAATAAGGAAACTCAGAATTTCTTTAAAATTTTTAACTAATGTATACTTGATTTTTATAACACCAGTCATCTCTTTGTCAAAATATATATGCATAGTCACATACATACTTACATATATGCAAACAAAGTTTGAGAGGACATAGGAATTTAAATATGTAAAAATAAAGCAAAAAATATTTCCATTCTTAATTTAAAAAATTTCCAATGTATTGTCATCACATATAGTCCATTTGAAGTATACATAATTCAATATATATTTACATATAAATATAATTTATATGTAAATATAAATATATATTTTGATACAAAGTATATATTCAAATGATTTAGTAAATAATGTCTAGAAGATATTTTTAATTATTATAGTTTCAGAATGACAACATACAATGTATATATGAATAAATATGATTCATGAGAAATTATGTTTCACTTTTAATATTGGTAGAATTTTCACTAGAAATTGAAATACTACTGTGACATATTATACTTTTCAATAACATGCTAAACAATAAAGAAAATAATAAATTACCATCAAAATGTGTAAAATTCAGGTGATTTAAAATCACAAATTTTTAGTTTATAATTCAGATATTTTAATTGTTTTAAGCAGATAGTATTATGAAACATTTAATGAAGTAAGAAAATCTACTTTGTTCAAAGACCAATCCCTTGAAAATATTTGGATGTATCTTTTATTAGTTGTATCTACAGTTTCTACTTTTTATTTGCCTCGTTTACTACTCTAAAGTTAGCTAGAATCTACCATTTAATATTTTTATTCAATAAAAGTACTGTTTGTTTTGAATTTCTGTTACATAATAGTCAACTATTGACCAAGTTTGATTTAGTGAATTTATATACTATTTTTATATACATGAGATAAGTTATTTTTACTACAGTATGAATGGAATCATGGCTGATTTTCTATGCATATAAGAATTGAATTTCTTCAAATAAATCTTATGCTTCTTTTGTGCCCACAAAGACATCTGGATACTCATCAGAAGTGTAAAAATCCCAACTAGAAGAAAAAAGAAATAATTATCCTTTCTTATTTCTATGATCAATATACCCAGTTATACTGGGAAAAAAACTATCTTATGTAGCTCTTAAAATATTTCTCAAATGTTGCATACTTCTATATCAATTTTCTTTACTCATATTAATTGCTTAGCATAATATATGTTCATCCATATTTATTGCATAGTTGAAGAAACATTGAAAGTATATAGCAGAGTTCAAAATAATCCACATTTTTTATATCCCACTGCCACAAAGTATTTCCAAATAAGGAATTGTTATCTCTTTGAATTGTTCAATAATAGTTTTCTATATGCAGATAATATACGTCTACACACATGCATATGGCAAACCACAAAAATTATGATTTAAAAATTTTGTATAGTGAAATAAATAATGTGTGAAATGGATGTAATCCATATACTTTCCAATACATGAAGTTCAATGCAATTTAACTCTCTTATGTGTGTTAAAATGCCCAGCATTTGAGATTACACACTCATGGTCCCAGCCTTCCATTCAGAGACATTCATGAACACTTGAAGGACATAACACATACATATGCCTATATTCATCATAAAAGAGATTTTCAAGTGAAGTGCATTATTAACACAACTTCTTATGACTAAATCCTTTTTGCTTAATTAATTTTTTTGGGCTACATTAAGCCATAAGTACCTAGAGATTTTTGTTCCAATATATTTTAATACTGCTAAAAATATCCAAAATAAAGGTAAAAATGAAAGCAAAAAAATCCTTTTGCAAAAATGCCAAACTTTAGCACTACAGAAACTTGTTCTCAGAAATCACTTATCCTAAAGGAGCATTTACTTAAATGTCAAATAACCAAGGTCTTACCTGGCAGTGTTTGTGTCATGACAGTGAAACTAATCCATGATCCAATCTGTTATTTTAAAGCATAAATTTAAAAATACTATGATTAATCTAGGAATTTTTCATTTGTGGTTTTAAATAGGTAATGTGAAGCTTAAAACACGATAGAAAAACTACTGGTAGAAATACATTTTCCCCAAATAAAGATTTTGTTGTTAATTATGATAAAGAATCCCATAAACAGCATCATATTCATAAAATAAGAAATGAAAGACATTGTTGCAAAAACTTTGATAAAAAACAGAATCCTGAAACATCTCAAGACACTTTATATGAAAATTATAAAATTTTGTTTAAAAATATATATATGGAAAGATATTCATTTTCTGCAGGGAAAATTGTAGTTTACATAAATGTTCCAATTTCCCATGCCTATAACTCGAATTGAAACTATATCATAATTTATATCTCTGTCTATGCCTATATATACAGATAAATCCTCTGTATAATTATATATGTTAAACTTTAATACTTGTAAATATAGAAACACATACATTTAGTTTCTCATAGAATAAAGTTTAATTATTTACATACATAAATAGCATACCTCATAGGTGTAGTTAGGACATGAAACCAGAAAAAACATCCATGTGAAGGGGTTATAATTTGGACTTGGAAAACAGGCATTAACTCCTTTTAGAAAGAATAAAATATCAATGATGGTACATACTGCAATTTAATCATATATGTATTATATAACTCTAAATTCCCTAAAACAACTTACACCACATAAAATGTCATCAATTATTTATAGAACCAACTTCCCAAATTACTCAGAAGAGTCCCAGTTTGAAATGCTACGGCCTTTTGACTAAAACAATATACCTGTAATTGTCTATGTCTACAGCTATGTTGCCATACATTTATACAATATACCATGATAATCAGTTCTTTAAAATTTAATACAAAAATGTTATTTTGCATATCATAATAGTTGCAGCTGAATTACATACTACAATTAGTAAATATGCTTTAACAATTGCATGCCTCTTCTCTTTTAGTGTCAAAGAAGATATTTTTGGTTGAGATTGTTTAATACTTCAAACCTCCCTTTCTAATTTAATTAGTGAAAATCCAAAAGGAATTTTTTAAGGATGTCATTTATATCAGAAAAGTGTGAAAAATCTCTCATAAGAGGATTACAATGAATATCACCATAGTTAATATTCAGAAATACCACATAAATTATTTCTGCTCAGCAATCAGGGTTGTTATTTACAATTTTCATTATACTTAGCATATTGTCACTTGATTTTTGTGATTCTTTGCCTTTTAATTTTGTTCAAGAAATATTTTAGGTAGCATATTAAAATGATTTCAAGTTGAACTTTGAGCTGTGACATTTATAAAAGTAAATATGAATTATAAAATTACTGTTTATTCTCCATAACAAGTTTAATTGGATAACACATCAACGAATCTCTTTTAGTTATAATTCTAAAGTCATAATTAAATGCCAGTATGTTGTTTTCAGAGTTGTATCTATTGTTAAAATATCAACAAAAAATATATTAGGTACTGTACAGATTTCATGTACTGCTCATTTCAAGATAAAGATAAATACATATGCCATTTAATATCATATTCTCTTGATAACATTCATGTAAATGTCTTTGTGTAATGCCTATATATTCATCAAAAGAAAAATAATTGAGGGAGCACCTGGGTGGCTCAGTCTATTAAGCCCTGGACTCTTGCTTGCAGCTCACATCGTGATCTCACAAACCTGTGAGATGGAGCCCAGCATCAGCCTCTAGCTCTGACAGTGCAAAGCCTGCTAGGGATTCTTTTTTTCTCTTGCTCTGTGCCCCCACCCTGCTCATGCACGTGTGTGAGTGCTCTCTCTTTCTCTTTATCACAATAAATAAATAAACTTAAAAAAAAAAGGGAATTCCCAAACTCAAAATAGATATGGCCAAAACAGGAAGAAAAAAAGAAAAGATGAGAGTTGATTGAACTCAAGAAAGAAATTGTAGAAAAAAAAAATCATCTCAGTAATATAGACTTTTCAATTTTCTTAAGAGTAGAATGTTCACTAGAATAGGGGATATTAAGTAGATGAACAAAACCAGCCAAAACAAGCAAACAAGAAGGAAAAAAATAGAAAGTGATAGATATATAAGATATAAAATATAATACATATACAATTTACCCCCTGACCCAGTCCACAAAGCGACAAAACAAATTTTAAATTACAAAACTTTCTGGTACTAAAAAAAGGGACATGAATCAGTGTCCTGGAAAATTACATCATGTATCTGGGAAAACTGACCTGAAATGATCAACTCTGAGACACACCTCACAAAATTAATAGATGTAGTGATAAGGAAAAATTCTTTTCAGTCTGAAGGCAAAAAGATCAAGTCAATAAACAAAGAAGAGAAGATTAGATTTCTGATTTCTCAAGAGCAACATACAAGCAAGATAAAAGGCGGAGTGAACCCTGAAGAAAAAAAAAAAAAGTTTTTTTCATTTGAACAATTCCAAAGTTACATTTGACTTTAGAAATATGATGATTTAAAAATTTTCATTTTCTTTATTTTTTAAATGTTTATTCATTTATTTTGAGAGAGAGAGAGAGTGCACAGGAGGGACAGAGAGAGTCCCAAGTAGGCTCCGTGGAGTAGCACGGAGCCCTAGGAGGTGCTCAATCCTACAAGCCATGAGATCATGACTTGAGCCAAAATTGAGAATGGGACACCCAGCCAATTGAGCCACCCAGGAACCCCTGAAATTTTCATTTTCATATAATGATACCAGAATCCAGACAAGATGAAGAAACTTGAGCAAGGTAATGCTGTTAAGGGTTCATAGTCAAGACTAAAATTAGTGATATTCATAACTTTGGTAATGTTAGTATTTTTATAGGACTGTATTGTGTTTCTACACAAAAACAAATCAGACTATCAGAACTTTTAGGCTTCAAATACATCCAAAGAGAACTCAGTAAATCATGAATATAGATAAGATAAAAATGGCATCCAACCATTTAATTAAATGCAGGCTCTACTGTAAGGCAAAAGCAGACAGTAAACCACTATAGTACTGGCATTAATCTGTTAACATTTTTCAGCAAGAGAGAGTACAGATATTTTCAAATCATAGTATAGTTATTTTAGATATCTATGTATCTATCTCTATCTCTATATGTTCATCAATACTCAAGAAGTTGAGTAGTTATCACAGGATTATGTAATGTAATAAAAATGTTATATATTTTGGCTTTTTTATACATTCACAAATATACCAACATAATAAATTTCCTTTTTAATTCTATATGTGTAAGTATTATTCTGGAAAATATTTCACCAGACTGCCAGAAATATGCAAGGCAAGAAAATGTTAAGACATTCAGGTAGATATTAAAACATACTTGAGACAAATACACGTTTATATTTTCAGCGAGATTGATAACAAAATGAAATCCAAATGTTGACCATTGTTATTTGAAAGTATAATATAATCATGTATCATGTACAAAAAACAGTGTGAATCCTTACATATAATTAAACCTGAATGACAGGACTGATTTACCAAGAAAAGCTTTAGATAAACAGTGTAAATTTAAAAAAAATTTTTTTTTAACTAACTACTGAATTCAAAATGTCCTCCTAGGCATTGCTATTTTTTTATAGCTACTGTATTTGCTAAACAATGATCACTTTTATTAGAAAAAAGCTTAAGAAGTCAATTGAAATATAGTGAGATTGTGTCCATTATTATGCAAATTAGATCAAGATTGAGAGTTAAGAAATTAGATCTGTATCACTGAATTTTATATTGCCTTTATTAGTAATATCTCTTTATTTTTTCATATATTTAAGTGAGGTTATCATTTGTTCTGAGGAGGGCATGCATACTTCATTTTAGAGAAACCATTATTAGGAAATATGATTTAGTTCAAAATTTGAAAAACTTAGGCATAAAGGGGCTAGCCTTGGGGCATATTGTCTTAAATGTTTCCAACTATTGCTTTAAAAAAGTGTTCACTTAAGGCTTTGAAAGTAATAATTAACATCACACTAGATTAACTCACACCAGAGAAGATAAAGAGAAAAAGGGACTAACCTGTGTGATTAGGATGAGACAAAATTACATTGATGAAATGATTTCCAGCTTCACAAATCTGTAAAACATTTAAAAGTTTTCACTGTGGTATACCTGTTCCTCTTTAAAAATTGTATTCTCTCTATATATACTAATGTCCATGTAATATATTAATTCCAAAGATCCAAGAGACATATTATTACTCTAATTGCAAGAAGAGGACATGTTGTATTATAACAATAAAAAAAGCTGTTGAATATATATTGAGTTAACATAATGAGTCACATTGAGGTAGAAACTTTGAAGATATTATTGACACCTTTTGATAACTAGGTTCAAATTTCCTTGTTAATCAGGCATTGCTGACTATATGCTTTGTACTTGTTTTAGTAGGTAAAGTTTGCATGCTATGAAGAGGTAAGTCACGTCGGGAAAGATAGATTTGGCATAGGTTAACATGTTCTAAATTCATTAGCACAGCAGCACTACTTCAAGGGTGGTAGTGTGATTCCCAGGTGGATTCAGCTCAGTTTAGAAAATTTATTCTAAGAGGTACTGTCCCACCAAGACACTTGCTGCTTGTCTGTCATCTGGCCCCTTGATCATGCACACTCCACATGTCCCTGTAAATAGGCCACTATGACCCTCTAAGAAGCTTGTGTTACTAACATCTTTGGAGAGGGGTTGGGGAGGGCTAATAATGTTCCCAATTTGCAACATGTATTCCCAGAAGTTACATGCCTTATCTGATTAACACAAAGTGTGTATTCAACATTTAAATACTATGGTATTAATAACAGATTGTTATTCAAAACCTTTATCGTTTAGGGTCACCCAAAGTTTTACTGTAATATATTCCATAATTGAGCATGTTTTTAACTCAGTGTCTTTAATGCTATTAATCTCTTAAAATATATCTGATTTTGTTCTTTTCAACAATTTCTGTATCGGTTTATTCACATTTTGTAATTGTAGAAGAAGCTCCTAGTTTCTCAAGTTATCATTAGGAATCAAAGTTGAATTTCACATTTTCAGATAATAATTTTATAGTTGAACTTATTTGTAGGTGAATGTGGTTAAGAGTGTGGACTTTTGTTGGACTAATTTGTGTTCAAAAAGCACATCTTTTAACTTACTTATTAGAGATTACGTGATTAAGACATTTGAAATTTCATTTCTTCACCTAAATGCAAATATTACTTCCTATCTCATGATGATTATTTGAGGATGATTAAATGAAATCCAGTGTCTGACATATGAATTGCCCAATAAAATTATGATAATTTTAGTTACCAATATCATCAGTTAAAAACTTCTCCAGAGAATGATCCTACATTGATTGATCTTCTCTAAATTTCTGTGTCACACATTGGCTACACTACAAAACATATAATTACCAAATTAATAATTTGTTATGTTTGTTTGATCTTAATACCTTTGCTCATCTTTCAGTCAAATAGAATGTCATACTCATTTTTCATCACTCACAGTGCCAAACACACAATGGAATATATGATAAAAGTAAGTAGTATTAATAAGCAAATTACCTTAGCAAATCTTTGTAAACAAATTATATTTTAGAAATATGGATTTTCTTCTGGTGAAATGTATTCACTTTTTGATTCTCAATATATTATACTTATTCAACCATCAAAATATTTTCTCCTTCTTACTTTTTACAGCTAAATATGGAAACATCAATCTTCTACCCAAAGTATAGGCCATGGAAAAAAGAGCTTTTAGGCTTCAGTCAGACCACTAAAATAGCTGTAACTAATGCCATAATTTAAGATTATGTGCCCCATGAAGGGCCCAGCCCCAAAATAAAACATATAACATACTGAAATAAGAAAAATAAAAGAAGGGGATTAAAAAAAACTTGTAAATAAGCCAACTAGTCCATTGTTGTCTACCGATGAAATGCATATCTATATACATTCCAGGGGTGGAGAGAGAAAAATAAAAAAACACATCAGCTATATCCATATGCCTAGACATACTTAGCTTATCATCAACTTAGCAACTCCATAATGGATTTTAAAGAGCAATGTGACTATTTTCAATTTTCACCTTAAGCACTGGGTTTAAAATTCTGAAGAATGAATGAGTCCACTATAGGCTAACTGCCCTAAACAGAAGTGGTTGATATAATTTCCTCTTGGATCCGGGCTGAGTAAGATTAGAAAATTCAGTCAGTGCTATAAAACTCAATATACGGTTCTATTACCAAATAAAATTTCAGAAGCACATTAAATGTGAAACACTGGAACATTTTTCCATATGATTTATATATTTCTCTTGGATTGATTCTTTTCTAAATTAGATGTATTCATTTGGCACATTATATGTTAACACAACAATTTCATAAATAAAGCTTGAGGAAGTTGCTATCATTAGGTTTGATTTTTACGTTACTTAAAATTTGAATTATCTTATGTAGCAAAACATACAGATGCAATCTACTGTGAACTGTGTATGATTCCTACGTAACACCGATGGTAAAGACATTGTAGATAATAAGTACACAGGAACATAAGAAAAAATGCCAAGGAAACATTGTCCAGATATTTTAAGAAAAAAATTATATTTAAATAATACGTGCAAGAAGAAGCAGTTTTCCTGCATTATAGTAGTAGAACAAATGAGTTTCAAAATATTTCATTTGATTTGCTCACATACAAATTGATAATTTGGAACAATGTTACCTTCTTTCAAAAAGTTTAATTAAAAAATAAGTTTATATTTTCCAGACACATTCACAGAGAGATCAGCAACTCAGGGGCATTGCCAGAATCACCTTACTTACAAAGAACAAGATGACCTAGATTTTAAAAGTCACTAGGAGTTTGTGCACAACAATGTGGATACAATTAACACTACTGAGTTGTGCACTAAAAATGGGTAAGATAGTAAATTTTATGCTCTTTGGGTTTTTACCATAGTTAATGTTTTTTTACTTCCCTGGATATATTGTTTTAATTGCAAAAGAATTTTAGAAGAGTAAATAATGAAAATTCAAATGTACTTTCATTTGGAAGTATATGTGTTGCTTAAAGTAAATCTAAAAAAAATTTATTTTTGCTTGTTTCATATAATCTTTATTGAGTAGCTTGACTATATGTTGCGTCATACTATATGAATAATAGGGTGTTAGTGATTCAATAATCCATTTTCCTCTTGAGCGTTAACATTATATTGATAAGTATAAAAATAAATTTGTCAGCTAATTGAAAGTATCACAGTGTTTACATGAGAAAATAATCTTTTCCTTGAGTGTTTTGATTTAGGAAGTAAATGGAAACACTTTTATTTTTTCAGCACCCTCAGTATTCTCAGTTCTTTGACATTTCAATTTTATTTTTAATTAGTATTACTAAATATTTAACAATGTGGGATGGGTGAAATAGGTGATGGAATTTAGGAGTGCACTTGAGATGAGCACTGGGTAATGTAAGTGTTGAATTACTGTGTTGTACTCCTGAAACTAATATCACATTGTATGTTAATTAACTGGACTTTAAATAAAAACTTAAAGATAAATATATAGACCTTAAGAAATATTTAACAATATGCATATGGGGCAGGGAAGTATCAAATTAATAGCTCATAAAGGACTTTTTAGTTACTATATCAGAAGTGTGGTTGTCCAAATTTTTATCAAAATATTCACCATTAAATCCCACTGTTTCCATATTGAAAGACATGATTGGATCAGAATATATGGAATTTCAGTAGTAAAGATGCTTCTTGTTTACTACTCGGTACTGTACCTCAGTCCATAGCATGTTGTCATTATGGTAAGGATGCCTATGACCAATGTCTAGAAGAAGGCCAACTTGCAGAGATCCACTTTTTTTTAAAGTTTTTATTTACATTCCAGTTAGTTAACATATAGTGTAATATTGGTTTCAGGAATAGAATTTAGTGATTCATCACTTCTTTTTTTTTTTTTTTTTAATTTTTTTTTTTTTAATGTTTATTTATTTTTGAGACAGAGAGAGACAGAGCATGAACGGGGGAGGGTCAGAGAGAGAGGGAGACACAGAATCTGAAGCAGGCTCCAGGCTCTGAGCCATCAGCCCAGAGCCCGACGCGGGGCTCGAACTCATGGACTGCGAGATCATGACCTGAGCCGAGGTCGGCCGCTTAACCGACTGAGCCACCCAGGCACCCCTCATCACTTACTTCTAATACCCAATGCTCATCACAAGTGCCCTCCTTAATACCCATCACTTATTTAGCCCATCCCCCTCCCATCTCCCTGCCAGGAACCTTCAGTTTGTTGTCTCTGGAGTTAAGAGTCTTTCCCCTATGTTCATCTGTTCTATTTCTTAAATTCCACATATGATTTAAATCATATAGCACTTGTCTTTCTCTGGCTATTTCACTCAGTATAATATACTTTAGCTCAATTCACATTGTTGCAAATGGCAAGATTTCATTCTTTTTGATTGCTGAGTAATATTCCATTGTGTGTGTGTCGGGGGGTGGATGTATACAACATCTTCTTTATTGATTCATCAGTTGATGAATGTTTGGGCTCTTTCCATAATCTGGCTATTGTTCATAATGTTGTTATAAGCATCAGGGTGCATGTGCCCCTTCAAATCAGTATTTTTGTATCCTTTGGGTAAATACCTAACAGTGCAATTGCTAGATCATAGAGTAGTTCTATTTTTATCTTTTTGAGGAAATCCATACTGTTCTCCAGAGTGGCTGCCCCAGTTTGCATTCCCACCAACAGTGTAAGAGAGTTCCCCTTCCTCCACATCCTCAACAACATCTGTTGTTTCTTGTGTTGCTAATTTCTGTAATGTTCTTTCTTGAAAGCTTCATCAAGTGAAGCATTCTCTATTTATATAAGCGAAAATTATGCACCTAGGGAACAAACTCTAAACATCCTAATATAGAATTTGTAGCCATCAAATAGTCAGACTGTGTATTTTGTCTTAGTAAAATTATTTTGGTTTCCACTGTAAAAGTCAGTAATCTTTATTCTGTGATGTAGTAATATTTTTATAGGAATTAAAATGATTATTTCTGTCTATATCTGTTCTTCCCAAAGTTTCATATATGTTATATATGTTATCATTATTATTAGTTATTGGCAGATGTAAGTTTATCATTTGAGCAATGTAATGGTCATTTTATTAATACAATTAAAAAATAGAATCTGCTAAAATGTTTCTAACACTGACAATCAGGTGTGTTTTGCATTTCAGCTCTTAATTTTTCTATTTCTAGTAAGTATTATTATTATAAGTTGTGTCTTATTTATTTTATCTTAATATTTCAAGGGAAATATTGGATCACTATATAATTATGGAAAGCTTCATCTGTGATATGTATCAACTATTATAAGCTTGAGAAGTTAGTTTCTTCTCTTAGGGATAAAATATATTCACACAGACATGATATTTGATAATGCAAGCCAATATTATACTGTTTTAGCATAGGTTTTATAACATGATAATTTATATCACTATGATCATAATATTCTAATAATTTATTTCAACTCCTAATCTCTATTTTTATTATGAAACTCATTTATATACATTTATATAAGAAAGGATAACATGTATTGTATTCCAGAGTAAATATATCCAATATGTTAATTATGGATTTATCAGAAAATATATATACTAAATGATACTTTTTTCATTAAGACTTTTTTTAGAGCAGTTTAACATTTATAGCAAAATCCAGGGGAAGGTGCAAAGATTTTTCATGTACTCCCTGCTACAGTACATGTATAAGCTCTCCCATTATCAATATCCTCCACCAGAGTGGTACATTTGTCACACCTGATGAACCACAATAACACATTATAATCATCCAAAGTTCATGGTTTGCATTATATGGCTCACTCTTGATATTGTTTGTACATTCTAAGTTTGGACAAATGTATATTGCCATATATCCATCATTATGGTATCATGCAGAGTATTTTACTGTCCTAAAAATTCTCTGCACTCTTCCCGTTCATTTCTCTCTTCAATCCTTGACAACCACTGATCTTGTTACTGTTTCCACAGTTTTGCCTTTTCCAAAATGTTATCTGTTTGGAATCATACAGTATTTAGCCTTTACAAAATGGCTCCTTTTATTAATTAATATTCCTTTAATCTTTCCCCATGTCCTCTCATTACTTCACAGCTCATTACTTTTTAGCACTGAATAATATTCCATTATCTGGATGTGTCGTAGTTTATCCATTCACCTGCTTTGGCTTAGTTGCTTCCAAGTTTGGGCAATTATGAATGAAACTGCTATAAACATCCATTTGTAGGGTTTTGTGTAGTTATAAGCTTCTAATTCCTTTGGGTAAACAAGGAGCACAATTGTTGGATAGTACAGTAAAAGTGTATTTAAGAAACCACCAAGCTGCTTCCCAAAGGGGCTGGATCATTTTGCATTCCCATAGCAATGAATGAGAGTCGCTGTTGTCCCTCATCCTTGTCATCATTTGGTGCCATCAGTGCTCTAAATTCTTGGCCATTCTAATCAGTTTGTAGTGCTACCTCATTTCAATCTGCATTTCCCTGATAGCATATGACTTGGAGCATCTATTTGTATGCTATTTACTATCTGTATATCTTCTTTGGTAAGGTGTCATTTTTGAATTCAGCTGTTTATTTTCTTATTCTTGCATTTTAAGTATCCATTATATATTCCAGATAATGATCTTTTATCAGATGTGTCTTTGGCAAATATTTTTTTCCAGGTCTATGCTTTTCTTCCCATTCTCTTGATATTGTCGTTTGGAGATCATTAGTTTTTAATATTAATGAAGCCTAGCTTATTGGTTATATTCTTCTTGGATCATTTGTTAGTGTTTTATCGAAAAAGTCATTGTGGTACCTAAAGTCATCTAGATTTTCTCTTATGCTAACTCTTAAGAGGTTTATGGTTTTGCATTTTGCACTTAAGTCTGTGATCCATTTTGAGTTAATTTTTGTGAAGGGTATAGGTCTGTGTCTGGATTGATATTGTGTGTGTGTGTGTGTGTGTGTGTGTGTGTATCTAGTTGTCCTAGCATCATTTTATTATGACTATTCTGTTCTATTGTATTGTCTTTGCTGTAACCAATAAATTTCACTTTTGAAAATGAGTAACTGTAGAGCTCTAAACAAAAGTTCAGATATTGTATTTATATTATTACAGGGTATGAAAAGTAAATTTTAGTAGTTATTTTATGAATTTATTTGTTGCATGAAACTAATATTTTATTGTACAAAACTCATTATAAGAGATGATATTTTCATTCAAAATTATAACTCAAAGTATTTGATTTGAAATTTAGTGTTTAAAAGTAGTTTACTTTGTTTCTGTGGTCTATCTCATTATCACATTTCTGGGGGTCCCTGAATTATTTTTTTAATCCGTAGAGCTTTCATGAAATATTATATAAGACAAGAATGTGCACATATGGTAAAGAATACAGTATAAAAATAGCATCATAGAGTAAAATTTTAAAAATGATACTTGATACTTCATAAATATTGACTATGTGGTAAATGATTATTAAAAATACATTTATGATTATTATTTTTTCAGAAATTTTTATATATTAGCTTTGATTGTATATATTTTAGCAATGATATATTTTATCATTATAGTAGTTGCTGTTTTTAATTTAAATTATTACTCTTTTTAGAAGTAAGTCAGTTTTAGCTAAAACATAAATGATAATTATAACAAATTATAATAAAATCAATTTCCATTAATTTTACATTATTATTTTTAAAACTAGTTTCTACACAAATTATTTAAGAAGCAGTAGTAACTCCAGCCAAATTTGCGTATAAAGTTGATTCCTATTTATGTTATTAGGTATCTTAGATACTTGAGGGGATTTGCGAGGAAATTAAATTGACAAATGATGAGAAAAGGTAGAGTCCTATATTTAAAGTCTTCAGTAAAAAAGTAATGTGAATCTTTTTTATTGGTGTCTATAACTGTCTATCAACAGTAAGCAAAAGATAGAAAACACTGTCACAAAGAAACCTGAGCACGATGCTGAGAATAAAAGCATTACCTTTGGCACACTTTTCATCCCTTATTTATCTTCCCCCCACAAATACCAAACATTCAAGCAGTTTCCTGGCCTTACTGCAGTTCCCATTGCATGGCCCCACTCTCCTCCAGCCTTGCTATGATATATGCTATGATAGATAGTGTTCCCAGCACCCTCTCTCCTAATCAAAAATTACTGTTCTATGCCCAAGGTCCTTCTTGGTTCAGTGTTACAAGTGAAGTTGTGACTGCTTGAGAAGAGCATAATTTATTACCTCTCCAAGAATATTTTCATTTTAATAAAAAAAATTAACCTAAATGACTGGATAACTAATGGTGAGACTGAAGACACAGAGAGCAAAACAGGAAGTAGAGTGATTTTCAGTGTTTTGCAAACCATGTCTTATGTTATCTATTCTCTCATTTCCTGCATTGTTGAAGACAGTAAGAAATTCAGGAGAAAAAAATTCCTCTTCTGGTGAAGTGCTCAATGTACAAAGAATTGATGAACTGTAACTGCTCCTGGAGAGTAAAACTAAACTGAGAAGAAGAGAGGATAAAGAAAAAGTAATATTATTTATAAAATAGCAAAATATTAACAATTATAGAATATATTTTGTTTTGCAATAGTGATTTTGTTTCTTTGTGGGTGGACTTGAGTTCAGAGAATGAAGAGAGGTCATAGAAATATGAAGATACTGGGTTATAGTGTATGTCCACATTATTTCTAGCATAAAAACAAAGATCTAAAAGTTGTGGAGAAAAATATTATGATGCCTTTATAAATTTGCCTAATTTTGATTCTACTTGTTTGGTTTTTTCCCTTATAGATTTTGTGATTTCAGAACATATTTGAGAGAACAAAGACACATTGAAAGTCAGAAAGAATTTACACAGAGAGGGAGGTGGTAAAATACTTCTCAGAATAAAATATAAGCATGGCAAAACTCACAAAAATCAAAGAGTTTCCAAAAGGAATTATACTCTACTTTGGAATGTTTTAAGTGTTCATTGTAAAGTGTGTTGTTTTGCTTACAGTATATTTTGCTTCATATATTAGAAAACAGAATGGCAGTAGAAAAAAAAAACAGAAGGCGGGAGCAGAAGAGAAAATCATAATTGTTAATAGTCCACAAAATGCCTGATTCATACATAAGTCATTAATAATTAATTATGACCTTATTGAACATAGTTCTCATACATTGTCTTCTAGCCAGGTGATAATGTGGCTCTACACAACAGAAGCAAATTCAACTTTAAATGAATAAAGCATTTTTTCTTAGATTAAGAGGGTACATATATCAATAAATGAAGAACAGGAAATTTTGCAAACATTTGCAGAAAAATTAGCACTTGGAATTAAGATAGGCATTTTCTGGTTAGACTTTATATTATACAAGACTGGCCTATGAATTTCCCCTGAGTTTCTTCACATAGTAGTAATTAATTATAATATATACTGATAATCTTACTATAATATAATTTTAGATGCACTTGACTTAAAAATATGTGCTTTTGGGGCACTTGGCTGGCTCAGTCAATAGAGCATTCAACTTTTGATCTCAGGGTTGCAAGTTGGAAGCTCATGTTGGGTGCAGAGATTATGTAAAATTAAACTCTTTAAGAAAAAAAAAAAAGATGCTTTTCTTTCCAAACCATTTGCATATACATTTTTGTGATATATGTGAAAGGCACACATTTAGGCATTCATTTATTATGAATGAAGAAAATTAACCTTGAAATACAGAATGTTATGCTCACAGTGATATGGTAGGCATCTTCAATTTAGGTGATAAATGTGCAAACTCAAACAACTCAGTTTTTATTACATTCTGTATTAGAATCAGTTTCCTAACTTACATCTTAATATCATATTTTATTTGTGAAAAATAAATGTGTTTTGCCTGCATCCAACATTATTAGGAAATATCAGGGCTAGCAGGCCTTTTTAATTTGCCATCACAATTTATAATGTTAAGAGAGTCCCAGTGGCCCCTCTACCTTATTTCTAAATGTCTACTTGCAACAGAATAGACAAAATTCAAAATTTTGACTTTTAAACAAGGTTTTCTCAGATAATACCATCTATAATTGAAAACACAGATGTTTCTTTTTATCTTAATTTAAGTCTAGGATTGAGATGGTCAATGTTTGTTATGTGCTTAGAAATGTGGAATTAAAGTCATTGTATTTACCTACTGTCTATATTGGACTTAGACAATGCTACTATTTATCACTATTTATTTTGAGACCTTGGCCCTTATAAGACAGCAACTATGATAAAATTATAAGACTTGCCTAATTCTCCTCCTTCTTATTTTCTCCCCATGTGAAATGTATAAAGAAACATTTATTAATAAAAGAGTGTGTGAAGATTGAACACTAGTAGCTTAATTAGGAGGCAGCATCTTTAAAAATCCTGGGAAAAAATGTATAGTGCAAACTATTAGAATTTTGCTTGTTTCCAATTATACCTTTTTTACACTAAAATATTATAATTGTTATGACAGTTTTAAAAAGCTGTAACTTTTTTAAAACAAATTTTATTTTATACTAGAGCCATGGATTCATGGCTATACCACATTTGAAAAAAGGAAAGAATCAATAATATTATATAAATGGGAAATGTGTAAATATTTACACAGAAATAACGGAAACCAAGTTGCAAAACCCTTGTATAGTGGTTAACATCATAAGGAGAAGAAATATGAGAGAAATAATCATGCATGAAGTTAAAAACATATCAAAATAAAAACCAAATATGTGGTTATTGTTTTGTTTATCCACTAGTTAATTCTTCCATTTGCTCAAATTTACTGAGTAGTTAATATACAGAGATCATTAGATTTGGTACAATGTAGATTAGCAATAAAGGCATCAAAGTAAATAAACTGAAGCTTTACTATCTATGAATAATATAAACATGTGGAAAATTAAAAGGTTGTGATATACTTCTAATACATTCCCTTAAGAAATTATGAATAAAGAGGGGGCTCCTGAGTGGCTGTCGGTTAAGCGTCCAACTTTAGCTCAGGTCATTCTCTCAGGTTTGTGAGGTCAAGCCCTGCATTGGGTTCTTTGACGTTAGCACAGAACCCACCTCAGATAATCTGTCCCCCTTTTTCCCTCCCCTTACCCCCCACTCTCTCTCTCTCAAAAATAAATAAATATTAAAAAAAGAAATTATAAATAAATAGTTTTTGTTATTCACTCAAGAAAGTAGTATTTCTACTATGTGCAAGACCAGGTGTTAAAAATATTAAAGCATGACCTGCCCCCACCACAGCCAACAAGTAGAGAACCTTATTATCTAAACTATTAATTAAAATACACACACACGCACGCACACACACACACACACACACACACACACACACCCAGGTTTACATGAGACCTTTTAACAAAGTGTGGTGTGTCATTTGTGCCTTGTATGAATGTGGGAGTGTAAGTTGTCTAAGACAAACTTCACAAAGGATGTAGACTTATATATGAATCAAGGGAATTTATCAATACATCAGGGACAGGAATCATGAGAGTTAATCTATCAAGGACAGGAATGAGAAAGAACATGAACAAAGAATAAAAGTATGGGTTATATGGTGGAATTATATGGTATATGAAGTAAAATATGTGTCTCATAAAATAATGGATGTGTACCCAATCCAAACAATGCATATGTAAAGTTAAACAGATTTATCTAAATAACTGGATTGAAAACAATTAGAAAAGATCTGTAATTCATTCAAAAAAGCAGATTTTGTTTTCATTCAGAATTAGTTAATTAACAATTATGCCAAAGTGTTTTTTTAATTTTTTTAATTTTGTTATTATTTTTTTTAACATTTTTAATGCTTATATATTTTTGAGAGAGAGAGAGACCAAGAGTGAGTGGGGCAGGGGCAAAGAGAGAGACACATAGAATCCGAAGCGGGCTCCAGGCTCTGAGCTGTCAGCACAGAGCCTGCCATGGAGCTGAAACTCACAAACTGCAAGATCATGACCTGAGTGGAAGTCAGAAGCTTAATGTACTGAGCCACCCAGGCACCCCACCAAAGTGTTTTTTAAATGTTCATCTTTTAGATTAGTAAAACTTTTTGCTGTTAAGGGTTTATAAGTGTGCAGACAATAGGAAGAACTACTAAGTATGATTTTTTTTCAAAGTTTACTATACTTCAAAAATTTTAATCATTCTTTATAGTTAAGTAGAACATTTTGATTAAAATATTTAGAGATTTGGGGTGCCTGGGAGGCTCAGTCAGTTAAGCGCCTGACTCTTGACTTCCGCTCTGGTCAGGATCTCACGACTGGTGGGATCATGCTCCATGTCAGGCTTTGCGCTGACAGCATGGAGCCTGCTTGGGAATCTGTCTCTCTCTCTGTCCTTCCCCACTTGGGCACAAGTTTGCACATATGTGAGCGCTTTCTCTCTCTCTTGTAAAAGTAAATAAATAAACTTAAAAGATTTAGAGAACTAAAAAAAAAAAGATTTAGAGAGCTAATGGCTTGATTTTGGGAAGTTGTTTGACCTACTTCACTTAATAGCATTAATTACATAATATAAAAAGATATCATATTTTGTACATGGCAAATCCTCAAATATTTGTTTTGCATTTTTAATAACACTTCAATTAGAGCATGAATAGTAAAAAATATAAATAATACATACCAAAAAATTGATAGCAGATATTGTGACTTGCCGGTTTCCAAATGCTAGAAAGTAGGAAAAGAAGATGTAATGCATGCATTCACATTTTGGATTGTCTTGCTATAAACATAATTGAAGCAGTGTTTATTGGATATTACTATCCTCTAATTCAAAGTACTATGCTGTATATAATTGACCTTTTGGGGTAATACATTTGAAGTTTAAAAGAATGAAATATTTTTGCTTTCCACATGAACTTTTCTTCTAGTTACCTAATGATATTTAGAATACAAATGGAATCTACTTTTAATTGGTATTATAAAATTCTTTGAAGGCAGATTTAATTTCTCATTTGTCACTGTAAAAGCACATCATTGATGTATGTGTGTTTCTGTGCCAGTACCATCCTGTCTTGATGACTACAGCTTTGTAATCTAGCTTAAAATCTGGAATCATGATGTCTCCAGTTTGGTTTTCATTTTCAGGATTGTTTTAGCTATTCAGAGTCTTTGTGGTTCCATACAGATTTTAGGATTGTTTGTTCTAGTTTGTTCTGTGAAAAATGCTGGTGGTATCTTGATAGGAATTTCATTAAATGTGCAGATTGCTTTAGGTAGTATAGGCATATTAAAATATTAAATATTAAAATATTAAAAATATTTTTTCTTCTAATCCATGAGCATGGAATGTTTTTCCATTTCTTTGTGTCCTCTTCAAAATCTTTTGTAAGTATTCTATGGTTTTCAGAGTACAGATCTTTTACCCTTTTAGTCAGAATGTATTATGCCAAGCGAAGTAAGTCAACCAGAGAAAAACAAATGTCATATGATTTCACTCATATGTGGAATTTAAGAAACAAAACAGATCAACATATAATAAGGGGGGAAGAGAAGAAAGGGAAACAAACTACAAGGAACTCAATGATAGAGAATAAACTGAGGGTTGACAGAGGGAGGTGGGTGGGAGATGGGCTAGATGGTTAAAGGGTATTAAAAAGGGCACTTGTGATGAGCACTGGGTATTGTGTGTAAGTGATGAATTACTGAATTTTACTTCTCAAACCAGTATTGCACTGTATATTAACTAAAATTTATTTATTTATTTATTTATTTTATTTTTTTTTTCAACGTTTATTTATTTTTGGGACAGAGAGAGACAGAGCATGAACGGGGGAGGGGCAGAGAGAGAGGGAGACACAGAATCAGAAACAGGCTCCAGGCTCTGAGCCATCAGCCCAGAGCCTGACGCGGGGCTCAAACTCCCGGACCGCGAGATCGTGACCTGGCTGAAGTCGGACGCTTAACCGACTGCGCCACCCAGGCGCCCCTAAAATTTAATTTAAATGAAAAGAAAAGGAAAATGATTCCTTTATAAATAAATAAATACATACATATCATACGGCCTAATATATGATTGCATTTGATCATATGTCTTGTTTTTTAATGTTTAACAACAAAAAGAGACATGCTAATAATAATTTTTTTCATTGATGTTTTAGAATAAGTAATATTTTAAGTATTTTATATTTATCATCTAGAAACAAATATATGAGGTAAGATTTAATGTTCTCATCTTAAAGAAAAATATAGATTATATCAGTTCCCAAATCATATATGAGTAATTAATAAATTAAAATTTAAGATAGTATCTTAAAGTCACCTTTCTGATGGCAGAAAAGTTGTAATATAAAAAAGTACTAAAAATAAAATTTTCTGATAAGCCCATCAGCTGTATTAATAGTTGCATTTTTTCTAGATTTATGTGAGGGTGTGTACATATAAATTGTATTTATGTAAACACATTTACAAATAAAAAATATAATGTCTCATTTTAAATCTTGCATATTTTATAAGGATATATTTAAAGACTTTTCCAATACTATTAAGCATTCATTGTAAAAGCTATGACAGCATATGCATTATAATGTGTAATATGGCTAGCTCTAAACATTAAATATTATCTAATTGCTGCATAATTAGTGTAACTTTAATTTTATGTATGATAAGTAATACAACTTCAAACATCTTTCTTTGTAAGACATTTATAGAAGTTCTATTTCCATGGGCTAGAAATTTGAAAGTATAATATAGTCAAAAGTTATGTAAGTATTTATGTATGAATATATATATGTGTATATTCATATATAAAACATGTATAATTATTGGAGATTTTGTTTTTATAAAGTACATGTATCTAATTATGAAATAAAATACATTAATGGAGAAAATTTGGGAAATAGATAAAAGTACAAAGAGAAATAAAAGGCATAAAAATCCCATTACCCATTGTAAATCTATTAAAATTCAGATTTTCCCTTGGAAATATACATATTTTCTCTATACTTTTTATAGTATGTGTTAAAACATTCTTATAATCAATTATTCTTTAATATCTCTTTGCCATATAACTAAGCACATTTACCATATAATTAAACATTCTTCTATAGCTAAATCAAAATATTTTTTTATTTGTACCTACTATTAGACAAAACTTTATTCATTCAACAATACTTATTAAGAATTTATATGATAGGCACTATACTATGTACTTGTGATAAATCAATTAAACTTAAGCCAAAAGCAACTCTTATCTTAATAAAAATTATTGTCTGACAAGGAAACAAATAATAATCACAAGATAACAAATGGAAGCTTGCAATCCTGGTAAGTGTTACTAAGAAAGACCTATATAGTATTTAATGTAAGAGCTAAAATGAAGGATTTATTTTAATCGAGGAGATCAGGAAGGACTGAGTACATGTTTGCACTCTGATTTAGAAAATGAATAGATACTAACATACACAAGAGAGGGGTTCAGAACATGTCATGTATCAGGACAGTGAAGATATACCTTGTTTTCATTTTTTAATGAGAATAAATAACTGTATGATTAAAACAGGTACTGGGACAGAGAGTATGATTTTTAAATATTTTAAATGTTTATTTCCAGTAAGCAAACTTACAGATGGTATAACTTGAAACAAACTTTCCAGAAAAAAATCTAGCCATCATTAAAATTTTCTGTAATATTTTTATAATTTTTATAATATTTCACATTTAGAATTTTTACAAAGGCCATTTTTCCTTGCTAGCTGCTGATACTAAACATATGTATTGAATTTTCTGAACATATGCATACAGTTTGCAGTTAATGGAATATGCCTGCCATTGGGCAGTTTTTAATTATGACAGTTTTTTTTCCTATTTACTTTTAAGTATTTTTGAGAAGTAAGAAAAATGACCTCCTTAATGGTATATGTGTCAGAAATACATAATAATATGTTGTGTTTTATTTAATGTGTGTAAATGTACAGATGCCATTAATTTTATGCAGTCAAATTTGTTGAGAATAGGGCTTCTCTTGATATTCTCAAGGTATTCTCATGATATTCTCATGAAAATATTCTCATGATATTCACTTTCCAGCTGGGATCAGCATTATATGGCTATATATATGTTCACGGAATTTGATTCCTACTTACACCTTATGCATTTGAGAGTCTTGAGCCAGTAAAATTAGACTTTCAGGGTCTCATTTTCCTAATTTATAAGAGGGACTATTAACACATCATAATGTTTCTTAATGGCATTTTTACATTTCTTGACAAGCATTTCCTTTTCAATAAATACTTTACATATGTTAATACCAATCAGCCTCTATTTTTATCACATATGTGAATGTAACATTTTTCAGAGCCTCCTCTTCTTAAATATACTATGGAGCAAAAGTATCTATCTGTTAATGTTCTAAAGTTAGTAGGTAAATATTCTGATAGCATACCTTTAAGTATCAGAGTTATAAGATGTTAGGAAATTTCTTTCTTCAATATTCATAGTCGCTAGTATTTAGAAGAATTAAAGTTTTGAACATTGCAATGATACACTCTTAGCAAGCTCGACTAGATTTCTTGATCTTAACAAAGATTCTGTGTTGGTACTTCAAGTATATATTAAGACAGTTTAACTGATTTTGTAAAATCTAAAATGAAGCTTGAATACTCTATTCATTTCTATTTATTTCAAACTTTAAAAACACCAGAAATAGATCACAAAAAATAATTATCAATTAAATTTGAAACCTCAGCCCTTTCTCACTAGAACCCCGTGTGTGCCTTGTGAGCTGCAGTAAAAGCTGAGGAGAGAAAAGTCCAGAGTAAATAAAAGAAATGGAATTCTTTGTTCGGTACAGCTATTTCCCTCCAGTTTTAGGAACTGAGAATTTAGGTTTGGTCCATTGTGCTTTCCACCAAATTGCTTCAGCTGAGTCAATGGCCAGGATATTTTATAAAGTTATAAATAGAAAATAGTATGCTAAAGAACAAATTGCTTCTTACTGAATTATATTTAATATTTTAACTACATATTTATATTAATTGTTTATTTTTTAAATCCTGATAGTTGATTTCATGTGATTGTGTGATGATACAGAATTTTTCTTTTTAATCTTCACCCTTTCATTTTTACTATCTGTCACTTTGGAGATTTACAACCAACTCATATATTTGTTAGAGTTCCTATGGAAAGAAAATAAACCAATGTCAAAATGGTCTTTAAGCATACATAAAAATTTAATGGAGCATTATACAGAAGCAACTTAAAATTCACATTTTTTTCATTATTTGCTTATTTTTTAAGTGTACCATGTTTCATAGCTTCTGTGTAGTTTAGAAGAGAGTCTTGATGTTGGCAATTTAGTATGGATTTAATTAGAAAGAAATCATACATACATGGTGGTGTATACTGTGGGTGATTAATATAGTAGGCAATCCAAGAAGTAAATCCCCAATAAAAGGCACAGCCCTGCAAATAAAACATAATAAAAGTTAGGGAATACGTATATATACATATATATATATATATATATATATATATACACATATATATATGTGTATATATATATGTATATATATATATATATAAAATCTATCATATCATTTGAAATCATCCCATATATTTATATGCCAAACTGCAGCTTTTTTTAATATGAAAAATGGTATAAATGTTCTAAGCCAGATAAATGAAACACTTCCTCTCCCAATGAAGTAGCATTTTACAAGTAACTATTTGATACCACTAAGGAAATGCATTACTTTGCTCAATCCTTATTAATATAAATGGAATTTAGGATATAAGACAAATGTAACAATATATTTTAAAAATATCTTTCAAGAGTGGTTTTGTCATATCAAGTAATATATATGAATGAAAGCATAAAATAATAATGTATTACATAAAATATATTAATATTCATTTTCCATCAGTAAATGAATAAAATAATGAGTTATTTAATCATTAGTAAAACCTGTCTTGATAGAATATAAAGGGAAATGTCCTAGTTTTAAAAGTCCTAGGCTATAATACTGATCTTGTACTGATACGATAAATCTTAATGTCTTCTGCAGAATAGAAGCAGCTAGTCTAAATTAGTTTTGAGGTTTCTAAGAGTTTTAGGGTTTATTGTTTTAATACAATGACAACAATAGAATAGCTTGTTGAAATTTTTACAAAACAGGTATTCGCCAAAAAAAAACCCCAGGAAATCTTCAATAAGGAAATACTTCCTATTGAAAGTCAATATTAAATTGGAATTAGTACTGGAAAATTGAATTGCAGGATGTTATATCATGTACATTTCCACTTTAATATTTCACAAAACTTCCCATTTTCTTGACAGCTCTTTGATGGGATGGTTATTAACTCCTGCATTCACCATTTTTGGAAGAGCAAAGACACTGTCATCACACTGACAACTGTCATCAATACAGAATGTAGTTTCATCATTTCAAATATAGGTCACACAGACCTATATTTACACAAAGGTTCATATATGACATCCCTCCTCTTCAAGTGGCACTTAAAGAGTCTGAATTCAATGCTAAGTACTTCCAAAATCAAATGTGCCTGAGCATATGTGGCCTGTAACATAAAGGACATGGCAAATCTTTTATGTCGGGTCATTGGTTGAGGGCAGCTCCAGTGAAAAAGGTCATGGAGGAAGTGGCATTTCAGGAGCAGAGGTTTATGATGTGCTGATACAGTTGAACGGAAGAATCTAAGCATAAGGGAAATAAAGATGATTGCATTATTTTACGGATGACCCAATACACAAAATTTCTCAATAGTAATTAAAATGACAAAACATATCAATCCCACCTTTATCAAATTTTTCAAAGGTGTATGTCCTGCAGAAACTTTATGGACAAATAAGGTTTCCAAAAGATGGCGGATATAGTGTATACAATGACAGAAGCAAGCCACACTAGAAAGAAGATAAAAAATGAACATTAAATTCACTTCCAAAGGTCTGGCTTGCCTTCTGTATAAGACGTTTTATTATTTATTTTTATTTAGTTTGCTACAATATTTATTAGGAAATGTTTCTACTAATCAAACACTAATGTTTATTTCAATATTGTTATGCTAGAAAATTTCTAAATTTATTTCACAATAAAAGTACTATTACAACACTCTCTATAAGTTTACTTCTGATGACACTCAAAATATTTTATAATACCAGTCGTAAGCTATATGCTCACACCTACCCCAAGAATACATAAAACTATAGATGGACTCATATCAAAATGCCTCAAGAATGAAGCAGAAAATGTACACTTTTGTTTTGTTCTAGTATGGTTGACATACAATGTTATATTAATTTCAGGTGTACAACATGGTGATTTAACAAGTTTATGCATTATGCTATGCTCACCACAAATATAGCTGTCATCTATCATCATACAATGCTATTACAATATCATTGACTATATTCTTTATATTGTGCCTATTACTCCTGTGACATGTTTATTCTGTAACTGGAAGCCTGTGTCTCCCTCTCTACTTAACCCATTTTGCCCCCCCCCACACGCTTTCTCCCCTTCCCCTCTGCCACTTGCTACTACATGGATAGACCTAGGCTATTATGCTAAGTGAAATAAGTCAGATTGGGAAAAACAAATACCACATGATTTCACTCTGTGGAATCTTAAAAAAAAAATAAATGAAAACAAAAACACAACAAAACAAATGAATAAACAAACACACAAAAAGCAGAATCAGACCTGTAAATACAGAGAACAAACTAATGGGTTTCAGAGGGGAAAATTTACAAGTTTTAAAAATATCCAAAACCTACTTAGACTTCATTTGACATTTATAATATTCAGAATAACTTTTTCATTGTTTGGCTTTCCTTCAACAAGAACCACACATTGAAAAAGTTTGAACTTCATTTTTTATGGAGTCAGGACAGCTTTTTTGTTCTGTTTAGTTGGTTTTATGTTTGGTTTTTGCCTACCTAACAAATTGTAATGTCTTGTTTATCTCTTTGAGTATTTGTTTTGTTGCTGTTGTTCTAAGTTAACATCTCTCTTGCCATTTATAAAACTATTATTTTATTTTTTTTAATTTTTTTTAACGTTTATTTATTTTTGAGACAGAGAGAGACAGAGTATGAACGGGGGAGGGTCAGAGAGAGGGAGACACAGAATCCGAAACAGGCTCCAGGCTCTGAGCTGTCAGCACAGAGCCCGTCGCGGGGCTTGAACTCACTGACCGTGAGATCATGACCTGAGCTGAAGTCGGCCGCTTAACCGACTGAGCCACCCAGGCGCCCCTAAAACTATTATTTTAAAAGTAAATGTCAGATGTGATTTACAGAAATATATATTCTTGCTTATGCTTAAAATATATTTCCATTAAAATCTGTACTGCATTTGTTAAAATCATAAATTTCAAAAACTGACTTCTATTCAAGATAATCAATATGGATCAAGAATTGCATACTTAAGGCAATAAAGTTTGAACATAAAGATCATGTCATTTACTCTATGTAAAATCAAGCATTGAGTCTCCCCCGGGAGATTATTTTAACAAAATGAATTTATGATTTCTGGTTAATGATATCAGTGACTTTAGGGAAAACAAACAAAAATCAACCTGGTTAAATCCCAGGGAATTTATTATTATTCATTAATTCATAAAAATGTAAGTTTGCATCTATCAGGAGAGGGGCATGTTCTATGTGCGTATATCTATGAATAACAGACGAATTCTGTGAGAAGTGAGAAAACAAGTGTGGATATCTGGGGGCAGAGCTTTCTAGACAGTAAGAAAAACAAAAGTGAAGTTCTAATTTAGGAAGATGTCTTATGAGCTTAAAGGATTGATGAGGGAATCAGTATCTTTCCTACCTTGTTGGTTCTTTGTTAGGAGTATTTCCAGAAATCCTTGAGTGAGAAAATTTTCCATTTTATAAGAAAGCATAAAGTGAGGTTATGCCCAGCTATGTAGCAGATCACTAAGTAAGAAATTTTAGTTCAAGCCACGGTTAAATTAGTTCACTTATTTTTCTGCTCCTACAAAGCACCAAATTTCTTTGTACCACAAATAATTTCCACATGAAGATTTTCTAGTTAAAATCTGACTCATCCTTCCAGAAAACAAAGAAAATGGTTGATATGCCACTTTCTTAGAAAAGCCAGCTCAGAACTCCCATCCAAGTTAGGTTCTTCTCTTTTATAATCTAAAAGTGCCCAATGTAAAATAAATATGTTTGTAATTGGTTCATCCTTCTAATCATTCAAAACACTTTTACTGAGTACTTCTTGTAAACCAGGTCATGTTAAACAGTGAAGATAAACTGAACATGAAAGTAGACCCATCATAGAACTTTGTAGAGGGAAAGATACAAACAAGTGATTATGTGAACATATAATTTTAAAGTAATAAATTGCATAAAGGAAGAACATTTCAGTAGCATGCTTGTCATACAAAGAATAGGAATGGCCACCCAGAGTAAGAAATACTGAACTTTTTTTGAAGTTTAAATAAGAAAGAAGAAATAAGTAATTGGATGGGAGAAGAGGGATAGCATGTGTAAATGTCCTTGTGAGAAACGGAACATGGTAGGTATCAGGACAAGAAAGACCAGTGTGGCTGTGGCACAGAAATCAAGGGTAAGGGAAAGCTTGATTTGAGATGAGAAAGTCAGAAGTGAAATCACTCTCTATCTTCTAGTATTCCTATGACCTAAATTTTGCTTATTTTTTTTTAAGTTGATTTATTTTGAGACAGAGAGAGAGGAAGGGAGAGAGAGAGAAAGGGAGAGCATGTGTGAGTTGGGCAAGAACAGAGAGAGGGAGAGAAAGGATCCCAAGCAGGCTTCACGCTGTCAGAGCAGAGCCCCAGGTGGTGCTCAATCTCACAAACTGTGAGATCATGACCTGAACCAAAATTACGAGTCAGATGCTCAAATGACCGAGCCACCCAGGCTCCCCTGAATTTAAGCTTTCCTTAAATTTTGTTCCTTATTTCACTTAGAGTTTAGTCATTAAATCAGGTTCTTTTTTTTTTTTTTTTTCTTAACAAATTGCTAACACTACATCACAGTTTAGCATCTTGGATAATTATTCTTTCTCTTTAATTTGGTAGTAAGCTGAGAGAAATACAGAGACAGAGAGACAGAGAGACAAAGATTATTTTCACAGTATGTTATATATTCTGCTTTGATAACTGCCCTCATCCTTTTGTGTACCTTATTTTTACTTTTCACTTTAAAGTAAAATTTAATTTTGGATTTTGACCAACTAAAGTTAACTTATAAAACTTTTTTGGGGGGAGTGCCTGGGTGGCTTAGTTAAGTGTCCGACTTGGCTCAGGTCATGATCTCACAGTCCATGGGTTTGAGCCCCGGTGTTGGGCTCTGCCTGGAGCCTGCTTCAGATTGTGTCTCCCCCTCTGTCTGCCCCTCCCCCACTCGGGTTCTGTCTTTCTCTCAAAATAATAAGCGAATATTAAAAAAAAAAAAGTAAACCTATTTTTTTCCTATTTAAGTGTCATTGTTTCTTTCCTACAAATTTTGCCCATATTTTTAGAGAAGTATGTGTTTTATTATATTTTATTTACTATCACATCTTCAGCCCTATGTATGACCTCTCAACTTTATAATCTTAACCTTTTTGTGATATTTTTAAATGTCCAGATTTCTCCTACTGTGATCATTATGAACTTATATTACTTCCACTTTAAGGTATATTTAATAGTTCTTTGTATATAAATTTGCAAGTTGGTGTGTATACATTATTTAAAGTTACTTAAAATATATTTCTATAACTGTCATCCTCTTTGAGCTTATAAACAACCTTAATATCTGTGTGCTAGTTTTATCTCCTCCTAACCTATAGATATGATACGTATTACTTACTGTACCACTGGGTGGCGCAATCTTCTAGAGCTCTCTTTCATGTCATATATGTATGGGATCCTCAAATAAAAGAGGAGATATATCAGCAAAGGTCCTGTGTATTCAGCCAAAAATACCTGAAAGAAGGTGATATAAATAAAAAATAATAGAATGTTATTAAGATTTCCATGTAAACATAATAAGCATGTCCACCGGCAGCCTACTGAATGAACTGGTGAATTGGATAGGTAGCATTATTATTTAAAATGTATTAGACTGTGTGCTAACAAAATTAACAAGAAGTCTTCCTTGGAAGAACTAGTCAAGACTTAAGGAAAGAACAATTGTCAATGGTGAATTTAAAATAAAAATATTGGGGCACCTGGGTGGCTCAGTCGGTTGGGTGTCCGACTTCGGCTCAGGTCATGATCTCACAGCTCGTGGGTTCGAGCCCCATATTGGGATCTGTGCTGACAGCTCAGAGCCTGGAGCCCGCTTCAGATTCTATGTCTCCCTCTCTCTCTGCCCCTGTCCTGCTCACACTCTGTCTCTCTCTCTCTTTCTCTCAAAAATAAATAAACATTTAAAAAAATAATAAAATAAAAATGTTGAATTTAATGTAATGATTTCTTCACAAAGGAGTTTTTATTTAACTAATCAAACCATTATAAACCTATTTCTTTGTGTCTCCTCAGTCCCATATACATTCCATCTTCTATGTAAACTGTCTCTGTTGCTGAATGGAATTGGCTACAGTATCTATCTTTTTTTTTTTTTTTAATCTTTATATGGCTGTGTCATCTTGAATTCAATTGATTTGACACTGATTCAAATAGAAATAATTTAGTTCTCTTTTTTGGAAATTTTAGACCTTGATTCTAATGAGTCTAAGTAGGTAGTTAAAAGGATTGCCTTCTGAATTCTGAAACTGAGAGTCAACCATGTATGTGGAGAGAGATATCTGATCTATAGAGAAATAATCATAAGATTTGGAAAGATAAGTGGAAACAAGGCTGTTTGATTGCATGAAGTTTCACCAGCTGACTATTTTTCTGATAGTTTTCTAAATCTTATAACTGTCCATTATTTGGTTTTGTTTTGATGCTAAAACAAGATTAAAGTCACTCTGGAATTTCAGAGAGAAAAAGGAAAATAATTTACCTCTGAGTGTTCAAAGAGAAAGGATGCAAACATGACAATGATAAATTCAACTGCCATTACTGCTTTGCTTTGTCTTTGCCAATTTTCATCATTTTCTAAGAAAGAAAATGTAAAGCTGCACATGTTTTACTCAAATATACAGGTGTGCACATTGATTAAAAATTATGTTATCTCTTGTGAGAATTTTATGTAACTGCATCTTTATAATATATGTTCATAATTATATATAGAACTATATATATATATAAATATTTAAATATGTATAAATATTTATATATGTAGGTTTGTTCAGATTTTTTTTTCATTTAACAGTATTTATCATCTCATTAGCCAAAAAAGACTTTTATATGAGGGTAACATGCAACATCTGACAAATTCAGTATCAAGCAAACCCTTTACTGATGGACTATATTAATTTATGGCATACAACATGCCTGATTATTCAAATGTAAAGAAAAAAATGTTTACCACTTTTGAATGTCTGATAATAGAGTCTGGTTAATATTCCAGAATAATTAGAATAATTGTTCTATTAAAACAAAATATTCAAAATATTTATTTCAATGCCATCTGATCTAGTCAGGTCAATTTTGAGCAAGTCTTCCAGTAATATATCAGTAATGAAAAATGTTATGAACAATAGTTAACCTTGATCATATGCCACTCTTTATTAAGTTAATAAAAATGCTATCACAAATATGAAGTTTCTTTGAATCAGGAAATTAAACTACAGTTTTATCTCCATCATACCCTAAAATAAATCAGGAGAATCTGCTAGCTTACAGTAATATGTCTAGGACGCCCAATATTTTATCACAAATATTGTGCACCTGTAACATGGGGGTTAAAATAGTACCAAAGTATGAAGGCTGTACCCTGACCTGAAAGCATTAGAGAATGATAAGAATAATTTTTGGACAATGCATTTTTAAAAAAAAGTCTATTTGGGTGCAAGTAGAAAAAAAAAGGAAGAGAGGTGTTTTATTAAACCTAGAAAGTAATAAAAAAAAAGTATTTCAGAATAAATAAAGAGCCAGATAGAGAAAAATAATAATTAGACACACTTCTGAAAAAGGATTTTTTCTTCTCCTACTAAACAAGAACAAATTCAAAACCAAAGCCAAAGAAACAAATAAATGTGCTGCTTATAAGGCCGAGCAAATCAGATGAATTTACAAAGACTAGGAAGTCCACTATAAACCAAAATTTAGTGGAAATTATATATTCAAAATAAGCAGATATCTTTTTTTTTTTTTTACTTTGAAGACACACACACGCACGTGCACACACACACACACACACACTACTTTTAAATTCCAACTTGTTTTCAATATCATTTTCTTGCTTTTGCTTTATAGAATGTTTATTCACTGTGTTGAACTAATGTATGGCTCAAAATGTAAAATTCAATGATACTAGGAAAGCTAGGTAATTGAGATTTCTTTTTGGAACTTATGTGGAATATTCAACTTGGGATATGTCTAAATTGAAAAAGGAGGAAGACAATAAGCTGTTTTAGAAATATAAATTGAGGGGCGCCTGGGTGGCGCAGTCGGTTAAGCGTCCGACTTCAGCCAGGTCACGATCTCGCGGTCCGTGAGTTCGAGCCCCGCGTCGGGCTCTGGGCTGATGGCTCAGAGCCTGGGGCCTGTTTCCGATTCTGTGTCTCCCTCTCTCTCTGCCCCTCCCCCGTTCATGCTCTGTCTCTCTCTGTCCCAAAGATAAATAAACGTTGAAAGAAAAAAATTAAAAAAAAAAAAAAAAGAAATATAAATTGAAACACACAGCTGCAATTGTTGCAAATTGATTAGAATCTTTGTGCTTAGATTATGCTTAATGCATTACATTCTCTCTTGAAAAAAAAACTTTTTAGTCCTATTATAATTAGGATACTGTGGACTTCATATCTTTTTTTAAAATTTCAGTTGAGGGGCGCCTGGGTGGCTCAGTTGGTTAAGCGGCCAACTTCGGCTCAGGTCATGATCCCGCTGTCCGGAAGTTCGAGGCCCGGGTCGGGCTCTGTGCTGACAGCTCAGAGCCTGGAGCCTGTTTCGGATTCTGTGTCTCCCTCTCTCTGACCCACCCCCGTTCATGCTCTGTCTCTCTCTGTCTCACAAATAAATAAACTTAAAAAAAAAAAAATTCAGTTGACAGTTGAAAACAAAATAAATTGCACATTTCATAGTTGTTGAAAATTACTGACAAAATAAAGTAGTGTTGACCTTAACCTTCTAATGATGGGAGAGCTATTAAAATTATGAGAGCATTTCCCAATAGTAATATCACTTTTTACTGAATGATAATTATTGAAGCTAATATAATACTTAAAGAAGTTTTTCTCTTAATTTAACCATTATATGAATAATATGTAATGGAGAATTTTATTCTAGGTTATTCAAATAAACACTGTAATGAGATCAGCAAGATAAATTGATCAAAATATTTTTCAGTGTTCAAAGAGCTACTGAGTCATTGAAGAATTAGAAAGCCAAGATATTTTAATCAGGACTCTGGAATAGTTACTGAATCTAGGATGTGAGGATATGTCTTTTTGTTTTGTTTTGTTTTGTTTTGTTTTTAAATGTTTATTTTTGAGAGAGAGAGAGAGAGAGAGAGAGAGAGAGGGAGAGAGGGGGAGACAGAGAATCTGAAGCAGGCTCCAGCCTCTGAGCTGGCAGCACAGAGCCCTATGAGGGGTTTGAACCCATGAACCATGAGATCACGACCTGAGCCGAAGTCAGCCACTTAACCGACTGAACCATCCAGGAGCCCTTAGGATATGAAGTCTGATAGCACCCTGGAAAGAAGACTAAATTTTTTGAGGGTGCCGGAGAATGGAAGGACAAAAATTGTTGGTTGGCATTTTTCAAAGACAGAGAGATAGCCTTATAAAATCTCCAGGTTTTGGGTTGAGACCTAGAAGAGTTACACCCTAGGAACAATGATGAAGCAGGAGTAGATCTGTCTTTATAGGTGCTAGAGCTCAGCCTGAGATCATTTCAATCATCAATTGGATTAAGATGACCTAGACCAAATAACGTCATTAGTCCTTCTGCAGGAAAATAAGTCACTTTGAAAAGAAGTTAATATCATTCTATGCCTCAAGTTATCTTTAGAAGTTTTTCATACACATTTTTCTGCACTAGGTCAGAAATGTAAGGGTGTAACAGGAGTAAGGACATGTAATCAGGAGCGCCTGGGTGGCTCAGTCAGTTAAGCGTCTGACTTCAGCTCAGGTCATGATCTCACGGTCCGGGAGTTCGAGCCCTGCGTTGGGCTCTGGGCTGATGGCTCAGAGCCTGGAGCCTGCTTCGGATTCTGTGTCTCCCTCTCTCTCTGCCCCTCCCCCGTTCATGCTCTGTCTCTCTCTGTCTCAAAAATAAATAAACGTTAAAAAAAATTTAATAAAAAAAAATGTAATCAAATCCAAAGAAACAGCAGATTCGAAACAGATAAACTGAATATCCACATAACAGAATTATCAGACACATACATTTAAAAAATGATCTTTGTATGTTCAAAGAAATAAAAACCAAAGTTGAGAATTTTAGCAGATAGTTGAAACCTCTGAGAAGAAAAATATGGAAATGGGTATGTGTCCCAGGAGAATACAAACAGAATAATGGAAAACCAACTGTTAAAGAGATTATGATAATTTTCAAATGAAATATTTATACAAAACAGAAGACTCGGGTTACACTCTAAACCCAAAGCGGGATAAACAGAAACAATCATAACCGTATCATTTTCCGACAGTGATAATCAAACAAAAGACAAATTTCATATGAGCCAGAGAAAAGGCACATTAATTTCAGAAGACTGTAGTGGACTTTTAGAAACAAGGGAGTCAAATATCAAAATAATGAAATTTTGTGAAATGAAGACAAATATAACTGCCAATATGGAATTATTTTTTCCCGTAAAAAGTATTTTCCAGAATAAATGTTAAATGGATATATTTAGAATGAATATGACAGAACTAGAATAAATTACTAAAGATATTCTTCAGGAAGAATGATAATGATCACAGTTATAAGAGCAGCATTAGAGGTACTAACTAAATTACAGTGAAACTGATAAATCTAAATAAATATTGGCCATATAATATTATAGTAGTTGGGGTTTGCTTGGGTGGCTCAGTTGGTTAAGTGTCCAACTTTGGCTAAAGTCATGAACTCATGGTTTGGGAGTTCAAGCCTCCTGTTAGGCCCTATGCTGACAGCTAAGAACCTGGAGCCTGCTTCTGATTCTGTATCTCCCTCTCTCTCTGCTCTTCACCCCTTAGCACTCTGTTTCTCTCTCTCTGTCTCTCAAAAATAAATAAACATTAAAAATTTTAAAAATATTTATAGTTGTGGATTTTTACTTAAAAGTACCTAGAAAATTAAAATATATCACAACAATAGAAGATGAGTCAGGAAGAGCTCAAATATCATAAAGTCATTCAATTATCTATGAAATATCTTCACATCAGCAAACCTAAATTCAACAATGTATATGAGTGTTCAATATCTTAAAGATATACATTATAATCTCTTGGGTAACCAGTAGAGTTAGTAAAAAAGAAACCAAAATAACAGGGAGGCTAATAGACAATAAAGTATGACAATTAATTCCAAATGGAGCAAGGAAGATCAAAACAAAACAAAAGGATTGTAGAACACATGAAGCAAATTGAAAGAAAATATTGTTTGGTGATAAAATTCAATATCTTTTATAATAAAAATAGACTATGATTAAAATGTAAAACATTAAACTATTATACCACTAGAAGAAAACATAGAAGAAAGCTCCCAGACCTAGGGCAAGACAAAGGGTTCTTTCCTATGACAGCAAAGACAAGATCTTTAAATCATTGACAACTTAAACTGCATTAAAATTGAAAACATTTTGCAAAGAAAAAGAAAATCTCATTAAGGGACTGAAAAGACAAACTAAAAACTGAAAATATTTGCAAGACACTTAGCAAAGGACTTTATCTAGAATATAAAAGATAATTTTGAAACTCAAAAGTATGTGCTAAATAAATGAAAACTTATGTTTATACACATACCTACACAAAGATAGATAACAGCTTTATTTGTAAGAGCTAAATATTGGAAGCACCCAAATGTCCATCAGTGGGTGAATAAACAAACTACTACATTCATATAACCAAATACTACTCAAAATAAAAAAAACTGAGTATTGATATATGCAACAGATAGAATGGATCCCAAAGGCACTATACTTAGAGAAAATTAAACATCAATCTAACAAAAGAACCTGTTTAATTCTGTTTATAGCATTTGACACATGACAAACATATAGAAATGAAAAACAGGTCAGTAGTTGCTCCAGGTTAGGGAAAAGAGTGTGTAAACATAGAGGGATAATATGAGAGAGTTCCTTGTGGCAATGGAACAATTCTGTATCTGATTGTGGTTTTAGATACTTGAATCTTCCCAAGAGATAAATTACACAGAAGTATAGGCACAGACACGAATGAACTTAAAAATGGTGACAAGTGAATTTGATATTTAGTTAATCGGATCTATATAATGAGGATTATTATATTAATCTTTTATCCTAAGTCTTTCAATAAGTTCAATGAGGCAAATATTTTCTCAATAATCTGTGACAGCACACTCTTACTTGATGAAAAATATTATTAAAATCTTAATTTTGACCTTGTAAAGAGACTGTTTCTAAAAAAAAACAAAAAACAAAAACAAAACCCAACCCTATGATAATGCCTTTATTATAGGAGCACATTTTAATGTTTTAAAAATGTGTAAGAATGTTAGGTGCAGTAAAATATTGCTTTTATTGTATAATTTACTTGATATAAAGTGGGTGTGATTGCAATGTAATGTGTATATTTTTAGCATTTAATAGGACTGACTCATTTGGAGCAAAAGATTATGTGAACCATAGGGTTGATTTAAAAATATTCATCCTATTTCCAGAGTTCTCTTTGTCACCTAAATGACTTTCCCTTCAAATAAGCTATAATTTTCTAGTACAATTGTCCTAGAATTCCACCTTAGCACTTTCTCTGCTTAGTGCTTATCCAAATGATGCAGCTGGAATTTTTAATGAACTCACCATTAATGCCACTCGGCTTGACACAACTTCTGTAGACAGAATTCCCTTTTCATCATAAATGTGGACAAAGACTATGAATATTTTAACCTTTGAAGATCAGAATCTGCTTGTCTAAAATCTCCTTTAGTAAAGGTCTGTTGACAACACATTTAAGTATTAAACCCTTTGCTTACATAATGCATGCATTAATAGGTTCTTTTATAAATATTATACTTCACAAGGATTCAGAATATTCTAAACAGTGTTTTTGTACAACAAATTAGTACTCAAAGCTGAATCAACAAACTTTGGAAACTAAAGCAACTATTTAACCAATAACACTAAAATATAAATAATGATCTAAATTTAGGAATAATATATATTAAAGGAGAGATTGTTAGAAAAGCAAAAGATGTGACAATATTGTAAATAATAAATGCAAACTTGAATTTCTCTATTTGAGGATTAATAATAATGAATAAATTGTCCTGTGTTTGGAATAATTTTGAAAATTGAATGAGCACTGCCGTCCAGATGGAGGAGAACTTGGTGAATTCAGAACCACAAGTGTCAACATTGGTTCAATTAGTACTGCAGATGGTTCCACGTTAGTGAAGCTGGGAAATACTACACTAATTTGTGGAATTAAGGCAGAATTTGCAGCACCACCAACGGATGCCCCTGATAAAGGATATGTTGTTCCTAATGTGGATCTACCACGTCTGTGTTCCTCGAGATTGCGGTCGGGACCTCCTGGGCAAGAGGCCCAAGTGGCTAGCCAGTTCATTGCAGATGTCATTGAAACACAGATAATTCAGAAGGAGGACTTATGCATTTCTCCAGGAAAGCTTTCTTGGGTGCTGTACTGTGATATCATTTGCCTTGACTATGATGGGAACATCTTGGATGCCTGTACATTTGCTTTGTTAGCAGCTTTAAAAAAGTGTACAGCTACCAGAAGTTACTATAAATGAAGAAACTGCCTTAGCAGAAGTTAATTTAAAGAAGAAAAGTTTGGGGCACCTGGGTGGCGCAGTCGGTTAAGCGTCCGACTTCAGCCAGGTCACGATCTCGCGGTCCGGGAGTTCGAGCCCTGCGTCAGGCTCTGGGCTGATGGCTTGGAGCCTGGAGCCTGTTTCCGATTCTGTGTCTCCCTCTCTCTCTGCCCCTCCCCCGTTCATGCTCTGTCTCTCTCTGTCCCAAAAATAAATAAATGTTGAAAAAAAAAATTTAAAAAAAAATTAAAAAAAAAGAAGAAAAGTTATGTGAATATTAGAACTCATCCAGTTGCAACTTCTTTTGCTGTATTTGATGACACTCTGCTCATAGTTGACCCTACTGGAGAGAAGGAACATCTGGCAACTAGAACCTTAACAGTAGTAATGGATGAGGAAGGAAAAAACTATGTTGTCTTCACAAATCAGGTGGAAGTGGGCTGAATGGAGCTAAACTTCCAGACTGTATGAGCCGAGTGGTTAGCAGACACAAAGAGGTAAAAAAGCTAATGGATGAAGTAATTAAGACTATGAAACCCAAATAAACAACCACCACATTTTGAAAACGTATTTGTAAAAACTGTATTTGTTACACTGTGCACAAACCTTTTATACTAAATAAATATCAAACTACATTCTTCTGGAAAAAAAAAGAATGTTTAACTCTAAAGGGAAAACTAAAGCACTGCCGATGATAATGTTGAATGTTGAATGTTGATTGTTGATCATGGTAAAAAGGAAAGCTATCTTAATACAGAAAATATTAAAAATGCAGTCACATCACAAATATGGAATAGAGTGTAATCAGAAAACCTTTAAAATTCTAAAAAATATAAAATAATTGAATAGAAAAATAGAATGATTGTACTATTCTTTATATATCAGTATCAAAATTATTTATCAAATTAACTCTTTTACTGCCTCTGTCACTAAATATCCCTAGTATTTCCTCTTACTACTGAAGCTATTCCATCTATCTATTCCACTACTCATCAATAGTTCAATGCTTGTGAACTAGTGCTAAAGTATGTTCTCTGTTTCTTAGTCCTACATGTCTTTAAAATGTTTTTTTAGGGGCACCTGGGTGGCTCAGTTGGCTAAGTGTCTGACTTTGGCTAGGGTCATGATCTCGCTGTTTGCAAGTTTGAGCCCAGAGTCAGGCACTGTGCTGACAGCTTACTCAGAGCCTGGAGCCTGCTCCAGATTCTGTCTTCCTTTCTCTCTGCCCCTCCCCCACTCATACTCTGTCTGTCTCTGTCTCTCAAAAAATAAACAATTAAACATTTTTTAAAATTTTTAATGTGTTTTTTTTTTTTTTTTTATTTTTGAGAGAGACAGAGACAGAGTGTGTGGAGAGGGGAGGGTCAGAGAGAGAGGGAGACACAGAATCTGAAGCAGGCTCGAGGCTCTGAGCTGTCAGCACAGAGCCTGATGTGGGAATGGAACCCACGAGTGTAAAATCATGACCTGAGCTGAACAAAGTCGTATGCTTAACTGACTGAGCCAACCAGGCACTCCAGTTCTACATGTCTTTTAATGTAGTTTTCATTCGTATAATGCCATTGGATTCAGCTGCCACCACTTTGAAAGCTCCTCCTTCAAGGAGAACCAAAAGTGTGCCACAATCTCCTAACTCAAAGATGTCTCATTACTTCATTCTGATTTTCCAAAATGTCTTCCCCTTGCCTTAGAACATTTTTTATTGAATATCCTATCTCCTCTCTTTCCAATATCAAAAGTCATGGGGCGCCTGGGTGGCGCAGTCGGTTAAGCGTCCGACTTCAGCCAGGTCACGATCTCGCGGTCCGGGAGTTCGAGCCCCGCGTCAGGCTCTGGGCTGATGGCTCGGAGCCTGGAGCCTGTTTCCGATTCTGTGTCTCCCTCTCTCTCTGCCCCTCCCCCGTTCATGCTCTGTCTCTCTCTGTCCCAAAAATAAATAAAAAAGGTTGAAAAAAAAAATTAAAAAAAAAAAGTCTTCATATCCCCAGGTTCCTAGAAGGAAGAGCCAAAGAAACACCATTTGACTAACAGCATAGAGGAAGCAGAAATAGGGCCATCAGTCCTAGGGTAGATTGACACTTAAAAAAAGAATTTGCCCTCGTTTTTCCAATCAAGTATTTCCATTGCTCTAATTCTTGTGTAAAATTTTGGCCACTAATTCTAGTAAGCATGGAAAACTTAATGTACTATTCAGTATAGTATTTAGTTTCATTATGAATTTATTTAATAACAATTGTCCTATCAAAATGTGGGACATGCATATTGTATTTTAAAATGATACTTACTGTAGTCCAACTGACCTGTTGACCTAGGTCTGTAAAATAGAGAGTGACAATGGAGGAAGTTGCAATGCTTTGAATGGTTATGTAGTCCTTCAAAAAGGGCCCACCTTAAATAATAAGGAAATAGTAATTTAATACAATTTCAAGGTATAGTCATTTAAAAAAACACATTTTTTAATGTGAAACATGTAAAAGCAAAGGATAAATTATACATAGAAATTTCAATGTATTATGAATATATAAAGTAAAATAAAATGTGAACAAACCCATTTTATAAGCGATATCAGCAATTTTTCAAATGTTCAGTGGTTTCCCACCTCTACCTAAACAAAGTTCAGACCACCATCTGCCACTATCCTGTTGTGTTCTGAGAAACTGTAATATTAGACAGTATCATAATTATATCTAATACAAGGTATTTTTATAGTATAATTTAGGTATCAGTAGACGTAGATGTCAACTGTTCTCTAAATGCTTTTATTATATGATAAATTAGTTAGGGTGAATACATTTTAGTGGTCATCGCAAAGCACTAGTGGAGTGACATGATATGTTTTAGAAGATCTCTATGGATGCTGTGTGGAAACCAGGAGGAAGGGCAAGCAAGATTACTTAGGAGGAATTCAAATTCATCATGCAGGGGACTTTTTTTTTATCTTTATTTTTGAGAGAGAGAGAGAAAGAGAGAGAGAGAGAGAGAGAGAGAGAGAGAGAGAGAGAATGAGTGGGGGAGGGGCAGAGAGAGAGGGAGACAGAATCTGAAGCAGCCTCCAGGCTCTGAGCTGTCAACACAGAATCCAATGCGGAGCTTGAACCCATGAAGTGCAAGATCATGACCTGAGCCAAAGTCGGATGCTTAATTGACTGAGCCACCCAGGTGCCCCATGCAGGGGACTTTATGGATTAAGATGGCACTGATAGAAATGTTAAAAATGCATCAATTTTAGATCTGTTTTGAACATAGAGCAGGTTCAACTTGAGAGGAGAGTATATCAGTGAAATAAAGACAGCTCTTAGATTTTGGCCTGAGCATTTAGGTGCATTATAATTTGGGGGTAGAAATTAAGATTTACGTTAGGGCATGTTAAGTGTGTGATATTTATTAGACATTCAAGTAGGAGCTGTCAAATAAGCAGTTGGATAAGTATGTCTGTAGATATTTGAAAGTCATTAACATTTAAAGCCACGCTGCTTGATGAGATTATTTATGTATTCAGTTTGGAAAAAGAATGGAAACTAAGACAGGTTTCTAGCATTCCAGGCTTTCAAAGTAGTAACAGAAACATACAGCAAAGATTACTTGGAGTTTCTCATGAAATAGGAGGAAAATAAACAGAACTGATGTCTTAGAAGACATGTAAAGGAAATGTTCCCTTCTTAATAATAGACACTAGATAAGTCTGGCATGTGTGTACTAAAAGATATATACAAAGATATTCTTATTAGAATTATTTATAATTGCAAAACAATTGCAAAGACTTAAATGTTCATAAAAAGATAATGGTAAATATAATTTATTTTATTCAAAGATGTACTATACAGAAAATACACTAGAGCTAGACTAATCTCATAAGTATAATGCAATTATTATTGCCATTGTTGTTGTTTTGTTTATATTATTATTTATGCTAGTCTATTTGTGATTTATATTATCCTCAGTCATGGAAAAGTGTTATTTCATTCTCTTTTTTGCAAGACACATTGAATGTTAATTTATGACTATTTTAGATTATTTTCAGAATCCAATACATTGATTTGTAATTACAGGTATCTTAAAGTAAGATAAAATATATAATTGATATATACTAATTTTGAATATTGTATTTGATAAATCCAATATGAATACAATAGGCTATCATTCCCTTGATCAGGTTATGTTATGTGGCTTCATAAGAGAGATTATTCAAGTGAGTCTGAGTTAATCATGTATTATTTAAATCTACATGAATAGATAAGAGAAAGGAATTCAGGTTCAAAGTACTAGAGTACTAGGAATAAAGTACTAGAAAGATTTCTGGAATGAAGATGGAGAGGGCCACATGGCAAGAATGCAAATAGTCTCTAGGAACTGAAATGGCCTATAGGATGTAACAACTAGCCAGGAAATAGGAACCTCTGTCATACAACCACAAAACAACGTGAATTCTTCAAACAAGAATGAAGATGGAAATAGAATTTTCTAGAAGTCTTGAGATGAGAATTCAGCTCAACCAATACCTTGATCAGCTTTGTGATATTCTGAGCAGAGAAGCCAGCCATACTGTATCTTCAAGCTAATAAATGAGTGTTAATTTTAATTTGTTACACAGCAGTAGGAATTTAATGCAACATAGATCAAGGTAAAGACTGGTATAAAAATGGTCAATAATATCTTGACAATCATGTATGACAACAAGAAATGTTAATTGGAACAAAAGAATATGATAGCCTTGTAACACCAAAAAAAATGCTGAAAACATCTTTACAACATACATCTATGTATTGTCACCTTTGAGGAGGGGATTCATTTCCACTCCTGTATCACTTGATGACTTCAAGGAACAGAGCATTGGCATATTTTTTATTATTTTTATTTTTTATTGGCATATTTTTAAAATGTTGTCCCATCAATATGACATTTGAATAGAAGGAATCGAGAAAATCCAGGAATATCATTAATAATGCGACTCAGACTAAGTAATCCAGGAACTTTGCCCCTGGCCTTCTATGTCTATGTATGTTTTCCAAAGGGAGAGGAATATGTAGGGCCAAGAAAATATGCCTAAAACAGGAGCTGATGCTGTCTGTATCATGTTTCAGCATATATCATGCTTCAGCCACTTAAGGCCCCTGAATTTCCTGCCCAAATTAATTTAAACAAATCATCTTTCTTGGGCATTTCTTCCCAAAGTGGACCAGAATCTAGGGTATGTACCTAGGGGTTTTTCAAAGCTGTTGTATAAAGGGTGTGGATGATTGGAGCCAGCAATGGGAAGGACAGGGCTAACTCTTCACCTCTCTATTGTAGAAATCCAATAATTTTAAGGCTTGGAAATTTAACTCTGTGCTTCCAGAACATTATTAAGTATATTAATCAAGGTAAGAAGAGAGAACACATTTTAGTTACCAATTTGTATGACAGATTTATTACAGAAATCAGAGTTCTTTACCATTCCCATATCTGCACCATTTGCAATATGAGTTTTAGTATCTCTTATTAAGACTTGGTGTCCATTTCCCCACTTCCTTGAATATAGGTTAGCCTAGTCACTCACTTTAGCTAACAATGTAGGGCAAAGATCATGTGACACTTCCAAGCCTGGGCCTAAACAGTCCTTGAGTTCTTGTATTCATTTGTTTGTACCCCTGATTCCACCATGAGAACAAGCTCATAATATTCCACTGAAGCCTGAGAAACCACATAGAGTAGAGAGGATTTGATTGGCTGAAGTTATGACCAACCTAGACCAGACAGTCACCAAGAACCTACCAGCTGACGACAGCTGATTGAGTGAACCTACACAAGTAAGGCCAAGTCCAGCTCAGCTCAGCACAACCCCCAAGCTAAATAAATATTTGCTCTTTTGCCCACAAAAAGCAATGTTTATTATTTTCTTTAGTTTTTATGGTGTCTTTTGTGTGATGAAACTGTAAAAGACTAAATTTACACGATGTCATTGCTCACAGTACAAGTATTCTGACAAATATATTCTAGCAGGAAATATAGGTAAATATTGAGGACCTGCTTTGTTTCAGTGTTAAGTTTTATTTCCTTAATACTAATAGCTATAACATCAATCAGCTATAACTGATTGATAAAGCATCTACCATATGCCAACCATGATAGTGCTTTATAAACATAATCTTATTCAACACTTATAAAACAAAAACCAAACCATAAGTTTGGTTCTTTATTAGCTCCCCTTTACAAAAGAAAAGATCCTATAGATAGTTAAATAAAAGGTTTAAAATTCTGCATTACTTCAAACAACTTCTTTCTACCATATCTTGCTTAGCCTGCTAAATTAATTGACTCTTTTTTTCAAATATGACAGCATACTTTTATTCAAGGACACTTAATGGCTATATTTCATTTAGATTATACCCTGTAAATGTATGTGAGGAGAAATCAAGTAAATACATGTGAGGAGAAAGTAAAAAGTCACATTCACCAGGAAGGTTGAACTAACAGAAATTCCAATTCCTTATAGTGTTCTTCAAACTGAGTTATATTTTACATTGATGCCTGTGGCATTCTAGAGTTATCATTATATACTAGTCAAGTTCAGAAAACAATATCACTATATAATTTTATATTACTTAACATCTATGTGTTGAACTACATTTATATGCTCAGCATATATTAGGCTCTGCAGAGGCAAAAATAAACAAGATAATGAGTCTTCTCTTTTAGACTCTAGGAATTTGTCTTGGACATTTGAGCTTGGAAGAATTTGGGACCATCAGGAAAGTGTGCCTTCCAAGAATACCATGTATTCCTATGTTTTCAGCATAGAGGTTTCAAAGAAAGGTGTAATATCTAAGAAACAATGAAAGCAAACACGACAGCTTAGATCCAAAGAAATAATCATTTGTCCTTGAGTAATGGTAATATGAGAGAAAAGATGGCCTGAATATTAGCAAAAGTACAAGGAAGAAAAAAAGAAGGCCGTTCATTACAGTGTAAAATAATTAGAGATTGAAATTCCTTAACAGATGTGTATTGTAGATTTATTATAATTGACTTCAAGTAAGTATTTTCTAAAACTTATAACAGCTCTTCTTGAACAAGTCCAAATTTAAGATCAAGTTGATGTAATGTTAATTACAATGATTCTTAAGAGAGCTAACTTTTAAGTGTATCTATTTATAAATTTTCTGAATGGAAAATAGGATTTGACAGTTTGAGAAACTTGAGGCTTAATACTGGATATAATATTTTCCCCAAAATTAATTCATTTCTGCTCCTCATTACCTCATTTATTTTGCTTTAAGTAGAAAATAAGAGAAAGAAAGAAAGAAAAAGAAAAAAAGAAAGAGAGAAAAAGAAATTGCTGGCCAGTATCCCTGAGAACCTATTAGGAGGTAGTAGGATGAGAGAAAAAAGCAGTAAAACTTTTCGAGATAGAAAGATGTTAGTTCAGATCCTGCATCCAATGCATGTTGACAGTGAATATGTGAAAATTATCTTCTTGAGACTAAAATTCCTCATCCATAAAAATGGAGCACTAGCTTATTGGGAGAATCAATTGATATAATTGATTTACTGCACTTATTACAATGCCTGTCATTTAGTAAGTGATAAATAAATATTAGCTATTGATGAGAGAAAAGGGATTCCAAATTAAATAAATAGATCAATGAAATTTGATTCTTACCTCGTTCTAGCTGCAGGCCAACTCTAGAAGGGTACCACTTCGGACCTGTTCAATGAAAAATAATAGCATTTAGTTGTCAACACAAGTGTCAACACAGTTTAAAATCCAATAGTTTCTTTGGATAAATACTTAGAGTGCAATCGCTGGGTCATAGGGTAGTTCTATTTTTAACTTTTTTGAGGAAACTTCATATTGTTCTCCAGAGTGGCTGCATCAGTTTGCATTCCCACCAACAGTGCAAGGAGGATTCCCATTTCTCCACATCTTCAGCAACACCTGTTGTTTCTTGTGTTGTTAATTTTAGCCATTCTGAGTGGTGTGCAGTGATATCTCATTGTGGTTTTGATTTGCATTTCTCTGATGATGAGTGATGTTGAGCATCTTTTCAAATGTCTGTTAGCCATCTCGATGTCTTCTTTGGAAAAATGTCTATTCACGTCTTCTGACCATTTTTCATTTGGATTATTCATCTTTGGGTGTTGAGTTTGATAAGTTCTTTACATATTTTGAATACAAATCCTTTATCAGATATGTTATTTGCAAATATCTTCTCCCATTCCACTGGTTTCCTTTTAGTTTTGTTGATTGTTTCCTTCCCTGTGCAATTTTTTATCTTGATGAAGTCCCAGTAGTTCATTATTGCTTTTGTTTCTTTTGACTCAGGAGACATATCCAGAAAGAAGTTGCTACAGCTAATGTCAAAGAGGTTACTGCCCGTGTTCTTCTCGGATTTTCACGGTTTCAGGTTATCACATTTACATCTTTAACTCTATGATCCAGAAATTGCATCACTAGGTATTTGCCCAAAGTATACACGAGTACTAATTCAAAGGGATACATGGATATGTTATATATAACAGCATTGTCTACTATAGTCAGATTATGGAAACAGCCCAAGTGTCCATCAACTGATGAATGGGTAAAGAAGAAGTAGTATATACATACAATGGAATATTACTCAACCATAAAAAGAATAAAATATTTCCATTTGCAGCAATGTGGATGGAGCTAAAGAGTATCATGCTAAGTAAAATAAGTCAGTCAGAGAAAGGCAAATACCATATAACTTCACTCCTATGTAGAATTTAACAAACAAAACAATCATAAGCTAAAATAAAGGGAGGCAAAGCAAGCAACAGACTTGTTAACTATAAATAACAAACTGATGGTTGCCAGGGAGGAGGGGGAGTAGAGTGATGAGTTAAATAGATGATGAGGATTAAGGAGTGTACTTGTAGTGATGAGTACCAGCTGTTGTATGGAAGTGTTGAATCACTAAATTGTATATGTCAATCTAATATTACACCAAATGCTAACTAAATGGAATTTAAATGGAGTTTTTAAAAATGAATAATGCAACTAAAAATGGGCAGAAGACATGAATAGGCATCACCCCCTCCCCCAATAAATCTAATAGTTTCTATTGAACAGCAGATTCGATCTTAGGAAGTGCATAAAGAAGTTATCCAGTGTCATAAATGGAGATAGTAGTTACTCTTGCAGTGTGATGATGAGCAGTAGTGGATAGTTCTGGAAGAAAGCATGATGTGAGCCTTATGGGTGATAATTTTCTGTTTTTCAATTTAAGAACTGGCTACATAGATGTGTTCAATTTGTCGACCTGTACCAAGGTATATGACATAGAATTTATGCACTTTTAAGTGAGTTATTCTTCAACAAAATGCTTCAGCATCTTCATTTGACACTAAAGAACTTTGATCTCATTAATTTTTTAACACTTTTTTTTAACATTTATTCATTTTTGAGAGTGAGAGAGACAGAGCATGAGCAGGGGATGGGCAGAGAGAGAGAGGGAGACACAGAATCCGAAACAGGCTCTGAGTTGTCAACACAGGGCCTGACGTGGGGCTCGAACTCACGGACTGCAAGATCATGACCTGAGATAAAGTTGGATGCTTAACCAAATGAGCCACCCAGGAACCCCAAATTAAATTTTTAAAAAAATATTGGCACCTGAAAGTGGGTTATTTTCTTTATCAAGAGTAAAGCACACAATTGGAATAATATGTATTATTGACTTTTAATAATTATGGGCCTATTGATCATAACAGAACATCACTTTAATTTAGTATCTTCTCCTACTACTGTTAGGAATAAATACAGTTTACTAAAGAATTCTACCTGGATAAGGAAATCAAAGCATACTTACTATACACAGCCACAATGGAAAAATTGGCTCATAATTACCAGAATATAATTATTTTCTCTTAAAATGAATTCTGTTATTATTTTAAAGTTTGTATTGAAAATTTAATTCTTAACTTTAATATCCAATGTTAAGCAAATTAACTTGATTTGTAATAAATTAACAGAAGAATATTGACAAAGGAACATTCCACATTGCTCTTTTGTTTTCAAAACATTAAAGGTGGCAGTAAGAGTGATGATAATGTAACATAACTAGACTACTGCAATAAATTTTATCTAAATTTACTGTAAAAGACAATTTATACATGTACATTATCTTGGACAAATAATTCATATGTCAAAAATTATAATCAAGTGTTTAAAATTATTTAGAATTATATTTAAACCAAACTTAGTAATAGCATGACAAATAAGCAGGCACAAAATTTAACTTTGGCATTTGATTTTTTTAAATTAGAAAATATGCAGATAAAGACACTTTCTTTTTTTTGTATTTACTAATACAATTATTATTTGTATAGGCACTTGTTCTGGAATGTGTATTAACATTATTTGCTGAAAAGTCTTTTAAAATATTTACTTTTATTACTGTTAGTGAAAATCTGCTGTCAAAGAAGATATGATGCAAATGCATACAGCAGAGGTTTCTATAAGTTTAAATGAATTTCCAATATGGGTATTGGAGAAAATACAAAGCTAATGGGAATCCATTTATATTGAACATTAGTCATTGAGCACCTATGATGGGTGAACATAAGCTGTCAATTTCTGTCCATTTTAATAATATTCACAAGAAACACTGCTTTCGATAGTTATTTCATGATGCCTCCTATGGTGGAAATGCAAAATTATCATTTGAAGCCCATAGATATGTCTATGATCTAGATGAGTGAATAATGGTTGAATCCACAAAGATTGATCAGAGAAGTTAGAAGCTCTAAACTCTTTCAGGGAAATCCATGTCCTCCCAAGTCTCTCAGCATGGATAAACTATAAAACTACTTATGAAATAAACTTGGCATTTATAGGTTATAACCTTTGAACATTGTGTCCTAGTGAAAAAGTTATTAACTGTTTATATAAGTCTTTAGATTAGTTTCAGTCACCTTTTCAAAGAGCAAAGCATACATTTGCTGAAATGTTCTGTGCTTATTGTGGTGAGGTGGAATAGCAGAGGTTCGAAGAATGGCAGAAAAAGACAGTTTATAAACATAAATTATAAAGAACATATGTTGCATAAGGATTTTTAGCATGGATGAATAGTCTAAAATATTATTTGTAATGTATCAGTACATTGAAGAGACAACTGGCATAGAGATGAGTTACAACAACATAAGAGATCTAATGCATCTGTGTGTCTAAAGTTGTCAAGATATATAACTTGATTTACGTAAATTTTTTCGTATTTTAGCCATGACTTACAGTTCTTTCCTTGATAATTGAAAGTGTTTATATCACTAATGGATTAACATTCTAAATGAGTAATATATATAATTTGATATATATGTAGTTCAGTATGTAATTAAAATATACTTATTTTAATATACTTATTAAATATACTTATTTTAATAAGGTAGTGTTTTCCAAACTGCTGGTTGTGGCCCATTAGTAATATGGAAAAAAGGAATCAGTATTATTCTTAGCATTACAAAAAGAAATAGAATAGAATAGAATAGAATAGAATAGAATAGAATAGAGTAAGTAGAGATGGATCATCATGACACTGAATAAAATATATTGGAATAAACTCTAAATAGGTTAAGTATTACTTCATGAACTTTCATTCAATATTTTAAATTTTGTAAATACATTGCATTTTTATAAGACCAATAAGAATTTCACATTTGATTCATAGTCAAAAAGTTTTGAAATCCAAGAATCTAAAAGATTTCAATTTCCTAAATTAATTTCTATTTGTATACAGCATTCACATAGAAAGAAAAACAAGTGATTGAATTAAATTCCATAAGATTAAACAGATTCAAAGTATTTGATTATTTTACTTCTTCAAAAATATTTTTAAATTTGCATTATTAAGAAGAACAATAATACAAATTATATAGGATATATATCACATAAAATATGTCATCAGCCATATTCACTCAAGTAATATGTGCCTGATGCCTGCCTTTGCTTTCTTGTAATGTAAGACTGTGTTACTTGCCATCATTTTTATTATGATTTAAATTCCTCTTGTTGGATGTTGTTCAACAGTATAAAAATGCTCCACTTGTATTTTTAGAGGTACAATTTTATTTTATTTTATTTTTTTAAAGATTCCTTTTTTTTAAGTTTATTTATTTATTTTGAGAGAGAGCAAGTGAGAGCAAGCTAGGGGCAGAGGGAGAGAGGGAGAGGAGAGACTCCCAAGCAGACTCCATGCTGTCAGCCCAGAGCCCAATGTGGGACTCATACTTATGAACCTCAAGATCATGACCTGACCCAAAACCAAGAGTCAGACACTTACCTGACTGAGCCACTCAGGTGCCTCTAGAGGTACAATTTTAAAAATTGGTAATAGATAAGTGAAATGTTTGCTTCTTGACCTGCTAGTAGAAACCACTCTATCTTTGTATATATGAAAATATAGAGCCAATTAATAGGTCATACAGACTAAAGCATACATCAAGTTATTAGCATGGTATAGTTTGAAAGATGTTAAAAATTATTATTGATAGTTCTTGATTACAGATGGTATTAAATATTTAACTGAATTTATATTATTGCTGAAGGAAGAGAAATTTAGAAGAAAAATGACTGGGAGGATTTTTCAGAAATACTAAGTATCCTTCATGACCTAGAACACTTATGTCCTCACTTATGACCCTAGGTAAAACCTCAGCCTTACTCCTACTCTTTTCTTGATTTCACCAGTATCACTAGGAAGAAGTCCTGAGAACAGTTTAGAATTAAGGGAATTTAATTCAAGTAATGAAACCTCCATAGTAGACCATAGAGACTTCTGGGAATGGAGAAAATGGTGATCAATTTTTGTTGTTTACATCCTGGTTTCTTTGTGGTTGGTGTTGTGAGATGGTACAAAGAATAAATAGAAGCAGAATATAATACTGAGAAGTATGCTATTCAGAGCTGGCTTTGTTCAAGAGTTTAGTGCAAGGAAGATATAGGTCTACAAGTTTCTACTTGGTTCAGTTTAATTCCTCAAGATTCCAAAACTGGATGTAGACAATAATAAGCAAATTTGACAAGCTGGTTCACTGTGACCTGCCACCAGATACACATGTGGTGATCAATGCCAATCTTGGAGATGACAGTTCCAGAGAGTTAGAAGAAAAGAAGGTTCATTTTCAAATAATTGATATATGCAAGTTATTATAAAGTAGATTCTAAGTAGTCTGAAAAATAATGAAACCTGTCAACAAAACCTTTAGGTAATAAGCCTCAAGAAAATGTAGCATTATTTTTTTAAGTAATCTCTATGATAAGGGTAGCACTTGAATTCACAACGCCAAGATGAAGAGTCACATCCTGTACCAATTGAGCCAGCCAGGTGCTCTAAGACAACATAGCATTATAAATTAAAGTGAATCAACTGTTCTTTGTAGTAACCCATTTGAAAGAAAGAGTAAATTGTATGTGTATATGATTATACTATATAATACACTATGCAATATATGTATATATGTTTGTATAATTTATGGTTGTTTATATAAATAGAAGCTTATTTGACAAATATGAATAAACTTTATAGAAATCAAATTTATCAGAGGCACCTGGGTGCCTCAATTGGTTGATCATCAGACTTTTGATTTAGGCTTAGGTCATGATCTCACAATTTGTGGGATTGAGCCCTGCATAGGGTTCTGCACAGATAAGAGTGGAGCCTACTTGGGATTCTCTTTCTCCCTCTCTCTCTGCCCCTCCCTGACTTGTGCATGTGCTTTCTCTCTCTCTTTGTGTCTGTCTCTGTCTCTGTCTCTCTCTCTCTCAAAATAAATAAATAAACTTTAAAAAGAAAGAAATCAAATTTATCACCAACTCATTCTTGGTAATAAAAAATAATGGAATGATAGTATAGCCAATTAGACCAGGGAGAAGAGAGAATTAGTCATTTGGAATATGGACCAGAGGAAATTACTCAGAAAGTAAAAAACATGAAAGGATTAATCAAATATGAAAAGCAGATTAAAAGACTAGGGGCTATGGGGCACCTCGGGGGCTCAGTCGGTTAAGCATCCTACTTTGGCTCAGGTCATGATCTTGTGGTTTGTGAATTCAAGCCCTGCATCATGCTCTGTGCTGACAGGTTGGAGCCTGGAGCCTGCTTCAGATTCTGTGTCCCCTCTCTCTCTGCCTCTCCCCCACTCACACTCTGTCTCTCTCTCCCTCAAAATAAATGAACATTAAAAAAGAAAAAAAAAGAATAGGGGCTAAAATTGGACAATATATTAGGGATACGCAAGCATAAGCAAAAAATGTTATTAATTATAATGGTAAACTATATATTCTTTCTTATTCATCCTATTGAGGACAACTAGAAAAGTATGGCAAAATATTTTATCAAAATCTCCACAGAGTAATTAAGAAAATGAATAATTATGAAGCCAAGCTCCAAGCTCAGAAAACTGAGTCCAACAACCAGAGCCACATTCCCCAAAGGATATCTGCTTGTACTAGAAGAGGTGAACAGGACTTCCCACAGACTCACAAGTTTAAGGGGACAAAAAAGCAGACTTTATGCTCAATTGAAAAGTAGAAACCCTGGTAAAAGCCCAATATTTCAATTAGTATTGTAAAATAAGGGCAAATCAGAAATAAACCAGTTCCTATAGGAAATGAAGCTGAATTTTGAATCATCTCAATCCCTGTTTGGATTCAAGTGATCTGTAATCTCCAAGGTCCAGCTCTCCTACCCAAGGAAGTAAAAAATAAATCGTCTATGGAGGCAGATAATTTCATTCAGAGTCTTCTATTTTCTTTACATATTTTCATATTTTTCCATATTTCATGTGGCAACTACACTGACAGCAGACTTCTAAATAGCAACAACAAAAGGTATTGGACAAATAGTTTTTAAATGGAGTATCTTGCAAAGATAACATAAAATAAGGAGTATTACAGTAAGAAATCCTATACTCTATAGACCCTTTCTGTCTTTTGGTAGATAAACATCTAAAGGATCAACTTCCATAAAAATAAATAAGTACCAAGACTAAGAGATAAGATAAACTAAATAATATTCAGTACAGGAACTGACATATATATGGATAATTCTATAAAAAATATCATAATATCTATATAACTCATTTATATAAAAATATAGATAACAGTCATAATAGTGTATATGTATATGCAGAAACAAAATACTGTATAACAATAATTACAAAGTGAAAAGCATTCTTTGGACTAGAGCATTCTAAATACCTTAGATTATTTCAGAAGAATGTAGGAATATTTATCAATCTCAAATTTTGGTAAAAGGATTTTTTTTAACTTTGAACAGTTTATTAGTAAAATTTCCTATTTCTATTAAGCCAAACTTTCTCTTAATAACTTCCACATATATTAGTTGATCTGGTATCCAAAGTATACAACTTTTTCTTTTCCTGTCAGGCAAAAGATGTGCTCTGATTACAAAGTTCTCATATGTACAAAATAAAATTAAAGTACAGGACGTGTCAACCAAGTAATGGAATCCTAAATATGAAACATGATGTCATGACAGAATGTCCTGTACACTTTGCTTACCACTTTGTTTATAATATTTTATTATTTAGTACTGCCATAGTCTTTCCAAACAATACAATCCTATAAGCAAGCCTGAAAAACAGGGCAGACACATGAATTCCGCTTCCTTTTTTATAAGAAATAAGCATCAAGTATATTATATAAATCTCTTATGTACCAAAATATTGGCTGCTGATTTAATATTGTTGGTTGAGTTGTTCTATTTGTTAGAAATGATCCATTCAGTACAGTACTTCACTAAAACTAAATGGGCCATTCTCTTCCTTGTAAACCATTTCTTTGTAGTCTTATAAATGCCACCTACATAATTAAGTGATCACGTTAAAACAGAATCAAGGAAGCCTGTAAGATATGAAATGTGGAATAGTGTTTATATATCTGAAAAATAAAAGAACCATTTCCTATCTCACCCCAACAACGACAAAATGTTTTAACAGTAAAACCGGCACCAACCAATGCATATAATTTTGCTGACCTTGAAAAGAAAATGCATCTGCTAAAGAATTTGCTATTACAAAGTGCTCAAATAAGAAAGACAAAGTGCTATCACACTGTATAATCAGCAATCACAAAGCAAGTCTCCTTCAGGAAAACAGACATGTTTCTAAAAATGGAAAATTTAAAAGCTGCATAAAAAATATTCAGAATTATAAAATAAAAGAGAGCATGAAAGCAAGAGGCATAAAGTAACAAGCCAATTTCATAGTAAATGCAAGGCATAAAGCAAGAATAATGTGAGGTACGGAGAACACGCAGGGTATAACCAGACTGATTCGTTATCTTCACTGGCTTAAATTTATAGCCAGTTTGTTCAGCAAATTACCCACTAAACTTCTAAGAAACTACTAGCATTGATCATCATGCCTATATTCCCATTTACATTGGACACCATCAGCTGTCAAGTCTCCCACTATATCCACCAGCACAATGACACTTCTCCCAATTTTGCTTTGCACAACCACTAATCAGACCTGATTGTCCACTTCTCCATGCCTTCTAATACTCCCCCAATGTACTTTAAGGCACTCCTACTCTGTCAACAGCAAAGCCTTCTAAATGATCAATCACTCAAAAAAGTCCCTCTAACTTCTTACTTTAATAGAAAAGTTCTCTGCATATCTTTCAACTAGTATTTATTATTGACATTAAACTTATCCAATTTTGGGCATGAAAATGTATAAGGAATCCTCCTTGCTTTAAATGCTGTTTCCAAAACATTTTTCTCCATTCTTCTTGTGGATTTCATATATTCAGACTTTACTATCTAATTTTATTTCTTCTTGTTTCCATCTATGATGGACTGGTCTTTCCACTTAAAACACTCATGGAGAACACACTATCCACCATTACTTATTTATTATTGTTGGTGATTTAAATATAACTTTAAACTGAAATATTCTTTGATTCTTCAAATATTTTCCAACAATTACCATATTATTATTATTATTTCTCCCACATGTCCATTCCTCTCTAGGCTCAATCCTAGGGTCCAAAAACACATTAATGAAAAATCTACTACTTTGCACTACTCTCCCTCTCTCTCACTACCTGGCAAACACTAAACCCTGAATTATTCAATTGTTGGTGTCTAAATCGGAGTTTCTGGATGATTCCTGTACAGAGAGAATCTCCCTGTTGCTATCCAGTGGAAAAGATCCCAGTATTATTTTCCAGTTACTTTTTTTCATTACCCTGTTTTTGTCTTCCTATCTAAAATTATTTATGCACTCTTAAAGATGTTTCTACCTCCATAAGAACAGACAGATGCAATCATTTTTATTACCATTGTATATGCGTTAATTAGAAGACTGCCATGCACAGAGGAGTTTTATAGGATTTGAATAAACATATGGCCTCTTATTGAAGAAGAATTAGTAGAAGTTATATATTCATATTCAATCAAATGTGAAATTAGTTACTGTATAATAAATCATTTTTCCTACATAAAAAGTCAGTATTCCTTTGCTAGTTAACTGCAAAGTAGATAGTCACTGTCTGGACTTAACTCTTGGTGCGAAAATCTACTGGCTATCTTATTTATCCTAAGCAAGTTAACTCTGTGAATTTTATTTTTCTCATCTGTTAAGCAAAAATATTTAAAGAAATAGAAATATAATGAAAGTATCTAATAGGGATGTTGTGAATGTTAAATGAGATGTTTGTGAAGTACCAGAAACTATTAAAAACTACCTTAAAATGTTTTACTAACTTTAATTTTTTTTGGAGGGAGGGAGAGAGAGAGAGAGAGAGAGAGAGAGAGAGAAAGAGAATGTTAAGTAGTCTCCATGCCCAGCACAGAGTCTGATGCAGGTCTCAAACTCATGACATTGAGATCATGACCTGAGCCAAAATCAAGAGTCGAACACAACTGAGCCACCCAGGCACCCCCACAATGTGTTAACTTTAATTTTAATATTTTAAATGTTTATTTTTGAGAGGGAGACAGAGAGAAAGCGTGAGCAGGAGTGGGGAAGAAAGAGGGAGACACATAGTCCGAAGCAGGCTGCAGGTCCCGAGCTGTCAGCACAGAGCCCCACGCCCCACATGCGGCTGGAACCCACGAACCATGAGATCATGACCTGAGCCGAAGTTGGCCCCTCAAAGGACTGAGCCACCCAGGTGCCCTATGTTAACTTTAATTGTAAAAGAAAACAACATAAAACCTTGTAGTTGTTTGTACAGATAAAAGATTTTCGCTAACAAATGATATTTGCATTCTTGGAATACCTTTTCTGCAAAATCATACCCTGAAAATAACAGGTATGAAGAGTAGTTAGGACCAGAATATTAAAACCTGTACAACTCTGTATTGTGTTTACTAAGAGATACCAGTAATGATCATAATAAAAATACCAGTACAGCTGAAAAGGTGTTTAAAAAAAAAATAACGGGAAAATGAGACTTTACCTTGTTTTAATAAAGTAAAAGAAAAGTTGATGGAATTGTATGTAAGAAATATTTGCAAGAGCTGAATAATAAGGTGGAAAAAGACAATAGACACTTTCAAGGCAGAGCACATGGGCAAATTGAGTCAGGTAAGAAAAAGATATTGTGATATTGTATCTATTTGCCTGTAATGTAATGTGTTCATGTTGTTTTCTGCATTAAACTGCTATTGGTGGTTGGTTCAAAATGATACTATGCTCAGAAAAAAAAAGGGTATGAACAGTTGTAAATTCCACATCAGGCTAATATCATTCCTGAATTTATATAAACTGATTATTTGTCACAAATAGATACGCCTAGTAAACAATCAAGTAGAAATAATCTCATAGTCAAAATGTAGTTGTTATTTAACAGGAACAATACTCAGAAAACATACCCCACCCACCCTTCAAATTATCTATTAAATACATGAAAAAATTATGAGGGCCTTATGTGCCATGAGGAGCTTGAACTTGATGCTGGAAGTACCAGGGTAGTAGGGATAAGATACTAGAGCAGATCAATGTGTGAGGAAATATATCCAAAACTATAATTGGTATCTAGAATAAAAATTACAGAGACTTGTACTGTGATTATGAGAAGGCAATGTGCAAATTTCAGATATACTAATTGTACAGAATTGCTATTTGTTTTTAGTAACAGTCAATCATTTAATTGAAAAGAAATAGAGAAGAAAGCTACATTTTAACACCCAATCCAAGGATTTTAATAAATATAATATGGCTGTATGCACACATATGTGCATAGTACCACACACCTATATACATACACAAATAGTTGCCCTTATTATTGAAATATTCTGTTTATTTTAGAGTTAGGCAAGTTTACATTAACTTGCCATTTCCCAAACCCAGTAGCTTCAAATATAAACAGAACAGTTAGGATGAATATGGTTTCTCATTAACGAATTGTGGCAAATACTGAGAAGCCCAAAAACTATTTCAATAGAGTCAGATAAACAGTTGAGAAGTTTAAAATCATCTATGTTAAGAAACCCTGGGCATTTTTACATTGCAAAATAATTCAGTATGAACTACATTCATTTTATATTGTTCCAAGAGTTAGTTCATTTCAGTCTTTATAAATTCTTGGAATATGGAAAAAACAAAAACAAAAACAAACAAACAAAAAAAACATTGAATGCTTCCAGATTGAATCTATTCCCTCAGTTTTATGTGTCAAAATTCTAATGAAAATGCTGAAGTGTCTGCAAAAAAATACAAGATATTAAGATGCTACACTGGCTGTTTATTATAAAGTCAAAATTCTGGGAAAGAGACAGCTTTCATTTCATTCATTTATTAGCGTTAAATTTAAAACCATGGGAGTTGTTGAAAGCACAAACAAAAGGGGAAAAATGTAGAATTAAAAGAGAAGAATGCTGCAGACAGAATCTAAGTAGTGACAGATTTTAAGAAACCTAACAATGATGTGAAGTCCTCAAAGAGTCTGAGAATGAGAGGTCAGAGAGAAGACAAAGAAATTAGATCTTAGAACCAAGTAGACAGAATTAGAATCAAACCAAAGGAGTCAAATAGGACTGTGTACCCAGTCAAGTGCAGCTGGGAGTTCAGGTTACACATGACCAAAGATGATCCACTGCCCTAGCAAAAGGGAAACTCTAGTGACCTTAGGAAGGTCTTTGGCAAAAGGACAAAGAAGAGTGTTCTGAAGTGACGGCTAAGTGATGGAGAAAGGAAGAGTGATGGAATTGTTATAAGCGGTTTGTAAGTTAGCAAATTCTTGGTAAAATAATTTTTAGGCAATATTTGAAGATACAGAAAAAAAAAAAAAAAGACTTAAAGAGTAAATCTAAGGATTTGGAGAGAGAATTGCCTCGTGGACCTAAAAGTCTATTATGGATTAACCTGTAAGAGAGCAGTTTAGGTAAAGTGTGGAATAGTTTTAAGCTAGGGAGAAATATGGATCAACTAGTAAAAGGGCAGTTTAGATAATATACAACATAAACTTTAATCTAGATGATAAATCAGAAGAAAGGTAGTGTTTTAGAGACTATATTTCTCTGAGTTTCAGAAACCGTGAGTCCTAGAGCAAAACAGTGAGATATTTAAAATGGTACATGGGCAAGTGATTTGTTTAGTTTCAAATATTAAAATTCAGTTATAACTAATGTCAAATCTCATGGCATGGATAAGTGATAAGTAGCTAAAGCAGAGTGGAAGTGAAAATTCCAGGAAAAGCAAGTAGTTTTGAAAGTATCATATTGGATTATCATTTTAGATGTAATTTTCAATGTAATGCTGGGGCTTAAAATGAAGGGGAATCTAATAGCCAGAATTTATTAGATCTCTCAAAATAGAGAAAGGGTAGGTAAGTACAAAACAAAGAAGAATGAAGGATAATATACTAGAATGACATGAATCTTAAAATAGGTAGAGATTACATGTTAGAGAAAACTTTCTGACTTAAATTTTAAAAGTATACTAGATAAATGATGTACTGTGGATTGTGACAAAGTATATGGATTTCACTTGATAAACATTGGTCAACCTCAAAATGATACTATAGAAATGTCCATCTAAAATATTTTTTGTAGATTAAATCTTTTCCTTTGAGTTTTTTAGATCATTTAGGTACCTTTTGGAAATTACAACATTAAGCTTTTAGGCTCAAAAGATGCCGTAAGAGGGAATTAAGATATTCTATAGTTAAGAAAATAACTACATATATATTTTATATGTCATACACATAATCACACACACACGAGGTATATGTATATTAAAATGCACAAAATACATTTATACTACATACTACCACCCTATTCTCACTTAGATGACTATAACTGAAATCTTTAATAATGTGGATTTATTCTGGGGATATTTTACTCTAACCTGTTTCAAGAAAGAACTATTATTCATTAAACTAACTGGTGGGAAGATGAGAGTGCCATGCAGGGTCAATATTGTCATATTTTCAGAATGTCATCCTCATTTATTTTCTTGTTTTTTTTTTCTTTTTAAACAGACATTGCATTTAATTCCAATATGTAGTATTCTTATTTATTACTTAACCCTTTGCTACTGCCTAAATGTGCACAGACTCAGGATTTAGTTTTTCCAAAAGGCATTTAATATTTTTCGCTGAAAACATTAAACATCTGACCACGGGGAAAAATCAAGCTTCTCAGATGTCATAGGTATAATACTTAGCACTGAAGAAATTGATTTTAGGAGTTAGCCAATAGTAATCTTAAAGTAGCATGAGATGCTAGAGAATCGGCCTAAAAGAAAGCAACCAATTTGTGAAAAAGACTAAAATCTCCATTCATTCCTACAAAATGCTACTATAACCTATCTACTCTTGGAGTTATTTTGTTTTTGTTTTGGTGTCTTTTTCTTCTTCTTCTTCTTCTCCTTCTTCTTCTTCTTCTTCCTTTTGTTTTTCTTTTTGAGAAAACAAAATACTACATGCTTTTGGCAATTTATACAGTAAACTGTAAAGGTCTGTAAATAAATATTCACTTAAAAAAGTACTGGAAAATGAAATATAAAGGTATTTTAGAAATGTTTGGATTATAATATATACAAAACATCATCTCCTTGAATTCAAATTTATGGACCCTAAACAAAACATGAAAGAGATATCAAGAAGTTATCTAACCAAAATTGTCAATGAAAGAATGGAGAAATCATGATACCAGATAAATTACCAAAAAACATTTTTAATGTAGAAATAATTCCCTAATATTTAGATATTGTTTTGTAAAACACTGAATAAAATAATAAAAATAAATCAGAAAGAGAAAAAATAGCTATATAATTTCACTAATCGTGATATGTGATCAGAAATTAAAATCATAAACATAAAATATAATTAAAATAGTGAGAATTCTTCACTCCATCCCCTCTACCAAGATAAATTAAAGATATTAAAAAAATTATGTGAAAAATAAAACTATAACTTACAAGTATTTGAATAAAACATAAATCAATATTTCCAAAGATTAGAGGATGAAAGGATACTCAAATAGGTCACAAAACAGAAAACATAAAATAAAAAAATTGATTAATTTGGATCTATAAAATTGATTTTTCTTCCAAAAATGGGGAAAAGTGTTTGTTACCTATATACTAATTCATAAAGATTTTCTATATTATTAAGACATCAAAACATCCAAGTAGTCAAAGATATGGGTGAACACTATGAACAGGCAATTTCCAGAAAAAAATACATAAAAATCTCAAAGGAGAGAATGAAAAAATTAATTCACTAATGATTCAACAAATGAAATCTAATGCTAAATTATTTTTTCCATACATCAATTATCAAAACTTATTAATTTGCTAATATACAGTACTAATTAGGAAAGGGAAGAAAAACTCTGAAGTACTCTTTTAAGTCTACAAATTAGGAGAGAAAATTTGGCAATACATACATGTTAAGATTTGAAATGAGGTTATTCTCTATAACAGCATTTTCTTCCCTGCTATTATTCTTACAAATACACTTAAAGAATTTTACAAACATGAATTATTCTGGTCAATAAATAACTTGATGCATGGTACATATTAAATGTCTGCTAAATATTTTTCAACATTCAACAAATAGTGATGAATAAATAAGCATAATATTTCTTTATTATAGAAGCAATTAGAATGTGTATCCAGAAAATGTGTATTGCACATCCACAGAAAAGTATATCTCCAGTAATATTTATCATGTAGGTCAATATATATTTACACAAAAATACACTGAGAAAATATGTTGATAGGAAAAGCTATTAGAGACCAATGTATAAGATACGTGAAATTGTGCGGGGGTGGGCACCTGGGTGGCACAGTCATTTATGTATTTGATTCTTGATTTCAGCTCAGGTCATGATCTTATGGTTCTTGAGATCAAGCCCAGAGTTGAGCTGTGTACTGACAGCACGCAGCCTGCTTGAGATTCTCTCTCCCTCTCTCCCTGCTACTGCCCTCTCTCAAGCTCCCTCTCCCTCACAAAATAAATAAATAAACTTAAAAATGAAAAAAAAAAAAGATATGTGAAATTGTGTATATAGGCATAGAAAAGTATCTCTAGCCTTTAGTAAAAACATTTATATTAGGAAGCTAATGCTTTAATGTTTGTGAGATTTTGCATTTTTGGAAATTTATCTTGTATGTTTATTATTTTATTATATTAAAAAGTGAAGCTATTGTTATCTTGCTAAAATAAACTCACTTATTGAATATGATGCTTTGCCAACAAAGTACATACAAATCAAACAAAAAATAATACATGAAAATGAGAAATTGGCACATTAATATCTTTGGGATTATAAAAACATTGTGGTACATTTTAGCACATCTGAATTTAACATGGAGATTATATTTTCAAGGGATTTGTAATAGGGTCCGAGGAACTTTGAATATGACATATTTTATGAAATTTGAAAAATGAAAGATATTTTTAAGCCAACTAGATAGGTGACAAAATATATAAGCACAAATAACTCATTTTAGACATTTCCTTGTAATGATGAAGTGTCATTAATAAACCATTTTAAAAGCTCATGTGCTTGTTTTTAGATCATTTACATAAAATTCCACTGTGATGCATTCCATGTCTTTCTGAAAATTTTCTCAGAAATGAGAAGATTAATACTACAAGAATAAGCTATGTATTCATAGATTCCCTTGTTTTATATTACTCATCTATAATCCTGCTAATGATTGCAATTTAACCAACTTTTTTTTGGTTAGCCAAAACAATTTTTAGAGAAAGAAATAAAGGAAAAGAAAAAAAAGAAAAAAAAAAAAACATTGCTTGTGCATTAAAGTTTGCAAGATGATCTTTGATTTTGTACCAGTGGCTTTAGTGCTGTGTGTGCTTTCTGGTTTCGCATTTTGAGAATACTCCCTTATACAGTATATTAACCAGTCCAGATATTTCACTGTCCCGATATCTGTCTCCTTTTGAATTTAAATTTCTTCACACACTCACATATTCAAATATAAATTGGAAATCAATCATGTGCTATAGATAATCTATCTCTTCTGATATTTGGTGAATTTATATTGTAGGCACTTGCTCAAGTTCCAACATTGCTAACCCAACTATTTTGATGTTTGCATATTATACAACAAAACTATTTCATAATATCACGCTTTGGGAATATCAGCATGTCATGAAAGATGAATCAAAATAGCCCTGACATTGCATAGCAATACACAGGTTTAAACGTTGTGCCATAATGAGAGACAAAACAGTTTACAGACAGTATCATACCTCATGCACTTTAGGAATTGTATTAGTCTTGACAGTTGTATTACATGAACCTTGACTGGCAAAATGGCCATCCCTTCCTAACGCTTTGATCTAAGATTCTGTAAACAGTAATACATCACATAGGTAAATTGAATTTTCAACATTTATGTGAGTTTCTGATGATAGTAAGTATATAGCAATGTAAATTTGACGAGTATTTTAAAGTAGTTACAATAAGAAGAGGTCTATTTTCAACACCTGGGACATTGATATGTGCCAGTGGCTTACACTATGATTTGAATTGAAACCACAAAGAAAATATGGGCTTAAGTAAAAAAAAAAAAAAGAAAAGAAAAATTGAGAGGTACATATAGCAAGGGCAGTTAGAGAAAACAAAATTATATTATTCTATATATCATTAGCTGAATTTCATAATAGAAAACATTAACGAGGTATTATTAAAAACCATGTTTTGAACAATATATTACTACACGTTGTGATTTATAGTACCTATATACACTATAATAGAATAGACTTGAGATATTTCTTTTCAAAATATTTTTATCTCAAAATGCTTGCAGACCTTAATATATTGGTAGATGATACATTCTTTAGTTTCTTTTTTTTTTAATCTCAATTTGCCACTTTAACAGGAAATGAATCATCAATTTCTCTAAAATTTCAAGATTAGGGAAGCAATCTTCTTTCAGAATTACTTTTGTTTTTTTAAAGATTTGACATTTCTCTCCATTAACATATATAAGTTGTTAAACTATTTTGAAATATACTAAAAGGAAAGAAAGGTAGGTATATCCTGTCAACTACTTTTAAGAATCCAGAGAGCATGTGTGGACACACAAAGTAACATTTACTAACATTAATGTAAAATAAAATTTTAATTATTTTTAACTAATGAATTCAACATTAATCAATTCTAGGAAGTCATTCATTTTGTGTATGTATGTGTATATGTTTGTGTGCATACACATAGTGTTTTAGTATGCCAAAAAACCATACTAGACAATGGCTACACTATGAATATTATCTTTAGGAGTATAGCATAGTACCTGATCATTTAACTTTATTAATGAGTATTTGTTGAATTAAGTTGAATGAAATAATTTTTGGTAATCAAGTAGTAAAAAATTTTTTTTCTTAAAGCTAAAAGTGAAAATACAAAAATAATTAAACTATTATTTTGTGAGGTAATCATGTGGAAACTTATAAAACATTTTCTGTGAAACAAATTTTTTTTTAAAATTTCCAAGTATTATTTGGCTTCAAATTATACAATTCTTTCTTTACTGAAGGAAAATTAAAAATATGTGGGATAAAATTGTCAAATGATGTATACAGTATGGTAAATAAAGGAGAGAGATTTTGAAAATCCTGCTAAATTTTAAATGGGTTAAATATATTTCATAAAAATTTATTCTTTTCCTGAAATATTTTGTATGAGGTTCATCAAGAATGCAGTTACCTGAAAGACATTTTTTGTCCATATAACCTATTTTTTGTGTGCCATTTGGCAAATTTGTTAGAAGTTCTTCAGTGACCAGAACATCAATGTTAACTTATTAATTTATTAACTTATCTCAATCTTGAAATCTACATGTAATATTAAAACAATGGTGGTATTTCTCCCCCTGGCCAAGGGTCTTACTGGACTTTGGTGATTAGATTTCTAGAAGTGAAATAGCCACTTAATTCCCATAGCTTCCCCAAAATGCAACATTGACTGTTACCCGACTGAATAATCTGCCAGATCACTCCATTTCTTCATTTAAATTATTGATAAAGCTCATAATTTCTGTTGCTGAAGAAACTATTAGAAAAAGAACATTAGGGGTGCCTGGGTGGCGCAGTCGGTTTAGCGTCCAACTTCAGCCAGGTCACGATCTCGCGGTCGTGAGATCGAGCCCCGCGTCAGGCTCTGGGCTGATGGCTCAGAGCCTGGAGCCTGTTTCCGATTCTGTGTCTCCCTCGCTCTCTGCCCCTCCCCCGCTCATGCTCTGTCTCTCTCTGTCCCAAAAATAAATAAACGTTGAAAAAAAAAAGAAAAAAAAAAGAAAAAGAACGTTAGCCACTTATAGAGATAGGAGTGGAGAGCTTTTTTAAGATAAAAATTCTGCCACTTCTTCCCTTGGTTACATTTATCATTTTTCTAGCTTCTTTCATTGAGAGATCAAGGAATTCTACAGCCTTGTCCAGGAGGCTCCTTCAGATTGCCTAGAGAATACTCATTATTCTATATGATGTGTCATAAATCCTTCTACTGTGTTATCTTTGTTTTGAGTTATTCTCCTTGAACCTTTCAAAGTTTAGCATTGTTTATATCTCCCTGGCCTTTGGCAAAGAATTATATGCATTTCAACTGTCACCAATAAATCCCTTCATGTGGCTGAAACTACAATTGGTCTGCTAATTCCATTGTTCTTTCTCTTGCTTCTTCCCCTGCCCCTCCTTCCCCAGGCTCTGAACTGCAGAGACAAGTAGATTATAAACATCATTGAAACTTGGTATTGTCAACTAATAGATAACACAGAGGTCATGGATAAAATGACTTGATTTTTCTTTCAGAAACTTCTTCTAGATCTAATTCTTAGATCATTGATCTAATTCTTAGATCAACCTCACAGGAGAAAATTCCATTAGCAATTACAAACCATATTTGCATTCATTCTTCTTACTCATATTAATCATTGTTTTTAATTTCATAGTTGATCTTATGGTGTCATGTAACATTACCCAGAGATTTCAGTTTGTATAGCCAATTGTGAACTATACTTAGACTTATAGCAATATTATTCATTACATAATTTGTAAAACAAACTCTTGAATTAGTTCCTTTTTGCAAATGAGGACTAACCATAGTATTTATGAAGTAAAATAAAGAAGTATTATTTGAATTTCTGCCTAAAAAATAATTAAAAACATGATTCAGTAAAAAAAGAGGCAATGGATGGGGTTAGTGGTTCGAATACAGGTTACAGAGCCCTATTTTCTGAGTTTGAATTCCAGCTCTGCCACTTAATTAGCTATGTGACCACAGGCAAGTTATCTCATCTTTTAAAAAGACTTATCTGTAAAATGAAAATCAGAATACTATAAGATGATCATAAAATTGCTGTGATATTTTTAAATATTTGCTGCACAGAAATATCTTAGGATATTCATAACAAAGAATGACTATTTCATAAAAGTTAACTGTATTTATTTTTCTTATTATGAAAGTTAATGCAAGGTAACTACAGTAGGACATCCAAAGATATTATAAAGCACAATATTTGATAGCAACAGCTCTGTGACATCAGCTATAATAATTTCAACTTAAAAATGAGAGTATAAAAATCAAGGATTCTCATATGGAACAAAAAAGTCATTTATGTCTTGATAATTTAGCGAATATTAAAAAAAAATTTTTTTTAACGTTTATTTATTTTTGAGACAGAGAGACAGAGCATGAACAGGTGAGTGTCAGAGAGAGAGACACAGAATCCGAAACAGGCTCCAGGCTCTGAGCTGTCAGCACAGAGCCGACGCTCAACTCACAGACCGTGAGATCATGACCTGAGCTGAAGTCGAGCTTAACCGACTGAGCCACCCAGGCGCCCCTAGCGAATTTTTTAAAGATAGAAAGATTATTCCAAGTAATATAAAGAGATATGAGCAAGCATGGGGTAAAGAATAGGGATTCTCTGCCTAAGAGAAAATTTAAACTTAATGAACAATTTTTTTTAAAGGGATTCAAATGTCCAAAGAACAACGATAAATGGTGCTATAATCATTGACAGAAAATATGAAATTTAACAAAGTGACATTCATTTGAAGGAGAAATAGAGGTTTTAAGTATCAAGAGACACTTATAGAGGCTCTGTGCAAAAACTGGGAGGAAAACCAAATATATATTTCTTATTATAAAACAAAATATCACACATCCTAATTTATTTTGATAATTTCAAAAGAAACCTGATCTAGAAACACTAAAAAAGTATTTACTACTTGAAATTTTTTTAAAAAATAGAAAAGTATTAAAACTTTAGTCTCACATAAGAATCCAAAATATTTATGATGAATTATCTGGAAAGAAACTATTCATCAAGTATTTGTACACATGCTCACATGAATCAAAATTTTACATGGTTATTCTTGTCAATTGTGTACAAACTTTGATATAAGCTTTGAAAATACAAGTTATGATGTAACGTTAAAAACATTTAGGGAAAGTTATGTGATTTAGTTACTGCATAAAGATTGGATCTCATTCAATATTCTTCAAATATTCACTGAATTTTATATCTCACCCAACGTTAAAACTGGTGTCTGAAAGGGCGGGCCTACACCGGCCAACTCCATCTTGTTCTGTGTACTTCACCTTGACCACGCCTCCTCCCCTTGAGTAACCTCCTACTCACCTGCCTAACAGGACTCAGACCCTTCCCCAGCCAATCGGCTGAGGCCACAGCCATTACCTCACCAACTGCCCCTAGGCCCCAATAAAACCTTTGTCCTTTTGAAACTCGCCCTTTCTCCTGGGTATCTCACCACTGCGTTGGTGCAGGTAGGGGATTGAGCTGGAGCTAGCTCGAATAAAGGCTCCTTTGCTTTTACATCAGACTCAGCTCCCTGGCGGTATTTGGGGATCATGAATTCTGGGCATAACAGTGTCAACACAAAATGAACGAACCTTTTATAGTCTCTAAACATAAGAAAGAGAGCTTTATTTGCACTAAGTTAGAATAGTGGTCTGGGAAACGTGCTCTTCACAGGGAAGGAAGTGTTCTGGAAAAGGAAGAATTTTTATAAAGTTACATACATTTTAGCAAAAACTCAAAAGCTTTTAAATTAGCATATTGGCAGGAATCTCAAGTGTTAACATCAAGGAATGCAGGGAGTAAGAGCACTGATTGTTATCTTAAGGACAAGATGGTTTTCCTTTAGGCTACTTATTTACAAAGCAAGTAGACAATGGATGCTTGATGGGCCATAAATCAGGCTTTTTGTTTAAACAAAGTTTGTATACAGTCATATTGACTTCAAAAGAAATCTAAAATGGCTTCCCTTGTATATCAGATTTTTAGAGAGCTTTTGTCTCTTCCATCTTAATTGTAATTATGGTATTTACCTCCACCAAACAATCTTGGAAGTCATCATTCACAATAAGTGGTTGATGGTTAGTTTCTTTTTAGAGATTATGGATGATGTAATAGCTTTCAGAGCACCTTATCTTGTGGTTGCAAATCACCTTTAACTACAAAATCAGTAAAAGTTTTTAAAAATTTGAAAAAAAAGATTTTTTTTTCTTTAAAAAAAGCTGTGTAGATGAAATTCTACCTTTATACAACTTTGTACGGCAATGGTATTTTGTAATTTCCGGTTTAGATTCCTTGGCTTCCTTCCTAAGACAAGTAATGATACAGCTCCAAAAGAATGTATTCCCTAGACCTTTACTTTGACAAATCTTTAAATTATTTTTATTAATATATCTCCTGCTTTGTCCATGCTAACTATTGCATACATCTCACTTCAATGGAGGTCTAGACTACAGGCACTTAAATAATTTTGAGTATTCTAAAGCATAACAAAATAACTTAGAACATTCAGGCAGAATTTTTCCACTGGAATTTACTTGTCATTCAGGCAAATACTTTGTCAATTGATTAGATCTACAATATGGATTACATCATTACAGATTTACATTAGTATACACACAATTGGCTGTGGCTTTTTGTAAGTTCTATTATTTTTTAGAACATGAAATATTAAAAATTATTCTAATAAAGTCATATTATACCCCAAGAGAGAATTAAATTTAACTTAAAATAAAGAAATCATGGAATAGTTCTTGAATTGAGTAACATGAAATAAGGTAATGCTACTCAGATTATGTAATAGAGTTTTGTTTTGTTTTTAACATGGATTTTTTTTTTAATCCTTTGAAATCTTAGAAAATATTCACATAGTTTTAGTCAGAGTGTCACCTAGACCTGGAATGATTCTTAATTTTTCAGTTCAGCTTTAACAACAAGGTTTAATTCTTCTACACAATCTTTGTGAGAATATGAGAGTAAGTGGAGCACAACATATAGCATGATATTTGAGACTATAGGAGAGGCTTCAAGATTCAATCAAGAACAATAATTACAAATGTGAGTAAAGAAATGTATGGAGGTAAAGACAGACCAGTGGAGTATTGCAGCTGAGGCATTGCATGAATTTTTGTGCATTAAGAAATAGATAACTGTGTGTGTGCATATATGTAATTGAAAGTTTTATCAGAATCACTTTTTCATGAAACCATTCCTCTTTTCCTCTTACCTTGCTGCTAATATTTTCATTGTAATTTTTCTCCCTATTCAATATTTCTTTCACTAGTCTGAGGGCCATACTCTCTCCAGGGTAATCTAAAACATGACTCTTATAATACAGCAGAACTAAGAAATTAGAAACCCTGGGAGAGGAAAAGATAGTCATATACAGGACAAAAAAAATCACAGTAAAGAAAATTTTAAAATAGAACTAAGAAAAATGTAAAGCTGACACAAAGTCAGAGAAATAATAGGGAGACTAGAAAGCAAGATCAGTCAAAACACCGAAGAGAACACAGAATAGAGATAAAAGACATATAAGGAGAACTCTCCCCTCAGGAAACCCAGTTCCTCTGATGAGTTTGGTTTTTTCTTTACAAGATTAGCAATTCCTATTATAACTGCAGGGCCTAAAAATAAACACCATCAGAAGTGTTGTAATAAAAAATTTATCCGGTGTCAGAAAGTAAAGAAGTAAGTTTGAAAAAAATCTAACAATTGTAGTTATAAAAAAAAATATATATATATATATATATATACACACACATATATATATATGATTGTTATCATTGGAATATATTTATGAAAATAAGGTATTCAGTGTTATTGGGCTTTAAATATGCTAAATAAGGGTGCCTGAGTGGCTCAGTTGGGTAAGCGTCCATCTTCGGCTCAGGTCATGATTTCACGGTTTATGGATTCAAGCCCCACATCAGGCTCTGTGCTGACAGCTCAGAGCCTGGAGCCTGCTTCAGATTCTGTGTCTCCCTCTCTCTGCCCCACCCCCCCCCTCCCGGCCCCCACTCACACTCTGTCTCTGTCTGTGAAAATAAATAAACGTTAAAAAAATTTAAATATCTTAAACATAAAATATTAAGGCAATCAACACAACTTTGTTTTGTTTCATTTTTAGCATTGTAAAATTGTTAGTGTTAGCAACACTTTTTTGCTTGCTTTTTATTATTTGGTAAATATATTAAACATAATGTCAATTTAATTGACTAACAGATAATTCTCTGTAATGTAATATAGCAAAAATTGTGTTTCTGTGCTTTGTAAAACTTGAAGACCAATACTTCTTTGAAATAGAGTATAATGAATGCAAATTGCTTGAATATTATATTTCTTTTTTTATTGCAGTAAGATTGACACATAATATTATATAAGCTTTAGGTATACAACATAGTGACTCAATACTTACATGTATTATGAAATAATCACCACAATATATAAAGTTACCACCTGTCACCATACAATGTTTTTACAATATTATTGACTATTCCCTGTGCTGTATACCGCATCCCCATGTCTTATTTATTTCATAAATATAAGATTGTACCTCTTAATCTCTTTCGCCTATTTTGTTCATCCCTCTGGCAACCATCAGTTTGTTTTCTGTATTTATGAGCCACTGTTTTTGTGTGTTTGTTCATTTGTTTTGGTTTTTAGATTTTTTTTATAATTTTTTTTTAATTTTTTTAACGTTTATTTATTTTTGAGACAGAGAAAGACAGAGCATGAACAGGGGAGGGGCAGAGAGAGAGGGAGACACAGAATCTGAAACAGGCTCCAGGCTCTGAGCTGTCAGCACAGAGCCCGACGCGGGGCTCGAACTCACGGACGGTGAGATCATGACCTGAGCCGAAGTCGGACGCTCAACCGACCAAGCCACCCAGGCGCCCCTAGGTTTTTAGATTTTAAAGTGAATCATATGCTGAAATCATATGGTATTTGTCTTTGTCTGACTTATTTCACTTAGCTTAATACTCTTTTTAGGTCTACCCAGAGATAAATAGACCATTGTTACAAATGGATATTCTATTTTAATGGCTGAGGAATATTTCAGTGTGTGTGTGTGTAAGTGTGTGTGTGTGAGTGTGTATGTGAGTAGCATATCTTTTCTATCCGTCATCTACTGATGGATACTTAGGTGGAAACTTATGCTCTCATGTCTTGGCTATTATAAATAATGCTGTGTAAACAGGGGTGCATTTATCTTTTTGAATTAGCACTTTTATTTAGATAATACAGAGAAGTGGAATTATTGGATCATAGAGTATTTCTATTTTTTCTATTTTCAATTTTTCACAGAACCTCCGTATTATTTTCCACAGTTGCTCCACCAGTTTACATTCCCACCGACAGGGCATGAGGGTTCCCTTTACCCTAAATCCTCACCAACACTTTTTTTTTTTTTTTAATTTTTTTTCAACGTTTCTAATTTATTTTTGGGACAGAGAGAGACAGAGCATGAACGGGGGAGGGGCAGAGAGAGAGGGAGACACAGAATCGGAAACAGGCTCCAGGCTCCGAGCCATCAGCCCAGAGCCTGACGCGGGGCTCGAACTCACGGACCGCGAGATCGTGACCCGGCTGAAGTCGGACGCTTAACCGATTGCGCCACCCAGGCGCCCCCCAACATTTTTTATTTCTTGTCTTTTTGATAATAGCCATTCTGAGATATATGAGGTGATGACATTGTGGTTATAATTTACATTGCCTTCATAATTAGTGACGTTGAGCATTTTTTCATGTTGGCTACATATAATAAATGCAAAATTATTGAATATTATTTTTCTTTAAGTGATGGGCTACTTTTGATATTAACAGTAATTTTTAAAAAGTGAAAAAGTCACATGGGGCGCCTGGGTGGCGCAGTCGGTTAAGCATCCGACTTCAGCCAGGTCACGATCTCCCGGTCCGTGAGTTCGAGCCCCGCGTCAGGCTCTGGGCTGATGGCTCGGAGCCTGGAGCCTGTTTCCGATGCTGTGTCTCCCTCTCTCTCTGCCCCTCCCCCGTTCATGCTTTGTCTCTCTCCCAAAAATAAAAAAAAAAAAAAAAAAAAAAAAAAAAAACGTTGAGAAAAAGTGAAAAAGTCACAGCTTACATAAAGTTGTTAAAGATTAGAACTATGCCTAGGAAAACGAGTAAAATAATAGTCATCAAGAAATCCTCAAGTCTTGATATAGCTATTAAAACTAATCACATTATTGTCATATTTTTTAATTATCCAGTTCTGATACTGGACATTTCTAAAATTTTTCATAAACTATTTAACTTCACTTATTACTAGAAGTAGGCTCTGGAGCACGTAAGTACAGAATTTCTGGTTCAAAAATTTTAACATTTCTAGTAACTGTTATGTATGCCTATATATATTACAGACTATTATAAAAGGAATCAGAAAATAGTAATCAAGATAACTTCACATTCCTTCTACACATGCATTAGCTTTTGAATCTTTTCTTCATTTCCAGACAATAATAGAAATCGTATATTTATTATGTTGTTATTATTAACCTAAATACAAGCATTTTTCTTGCAACTTTCTACATTATAGTAATAACATCATTTTCAAGTGTCTTTTCATTTACTGCTAGAATCTAAACTTTCTGAAACCACCTTATTAGAGAAGTTTAGTAGTCTAAGTCTTTCCAAAGATGGAAGTTCAATTACTAGTTTGAGATCCATATTTTATGTGAAGACAGGAAAAACCCAAAACAAATTCATTAATATATAAATAAAGAAATGCTTGTGTAAACAACAGGATAACATGGCTAACATAATGGCAGGTGATAAGGCACAAATTTGGAGTTTGAGAACTTTTTCAATAATTTAGAAGTAGCATAAATATACAGGGAATTTTATCATGCTACAAGTTAGAAAATTAATTCCATGACAAATCTTTGCACTTTGCACTGTTCTCTTTTCCTTACCATAATCCTTTTGTGGCTTATTTCTGCATACTCAAATCTTACATGTCTTTGTGGTGAATATTAAAACTTACCTTCTTGAAGAATTTTTAACGTGTTAAGCATATTTCAAATAATTCTATTCCATACTGTATATGCTTTCTATTCCTATTAAAAATTCTACCTATTTTACTGTAAGGTATTTTTAAATAGCTTAAAGCATTAAATTGTAAACTTTAAGAATATTTTCAGAAAAGAAATAGTGCTCAACTAAATACAAGACATTGAAAATGTTCGCTAGCAAAAACCATACAGTGTAAAATACGAAGGATGAACTCTAATATAAACTACAGACTTTGGGAAATAATGAGGTGTCAGTGTAGGCTCACAGATTGTAACAAATACCCTATTCTGATGTGAAATGTTGATGGGGGAGGCTGTGCATGTGTGACACCTGAGGGTATATAAGAACTCTATTTTCTGCTTAGTTTTGCTATGAATCTAAAACTGCTTTAAAATTAGAGTATATAAAAAGTGCCTCCTAGTAATTATAGACACGTTCACTATGTTTAAGTTATGAGTTAACTTTACTGGAAAGGTTTAAAAATAAAACCTGAATTTGAACAAACTTCATATAAATGTTTCCAGTAATAATGAAACCTTTAATTAGGTAAATTTAGCTATTAATAAAATTAAATAGTATAATTTTAATTTACTGTATAAAGAGTTCCTTTGTGGAATAGATTTGACCAGTATAAACACACCCAGTAAAACTTTTGTTAAGTATTTTGTTTACATATAAATACTTTTTATCAGTTAAGAATTCTCATATATAGGATGTTTTCTGTTTTAATAAATATGTTCAAATATAAAGGAGAAAATAATTTTGTGAAAAACTAAAACTATTGTGGATAAGACAGTTAGATATGAAAGCACAGTATTTATAGTCAAGAAGTATTTACCATATTATTTCTGAATTTCATGTAAAATTATGGTTTCCATACACCCTTTCTATCATAACATTGAACTTATTTTTACAGATAAATTTGAACCAAATTGAGAAAACTGTAACATAAATTCTAGATTATATATAAAACTTACATGCTTTGTGGAATTTTTGTTTAACATCATGAATAGTAGATGTTTGTATCACCTGAGAAGAAAAAGAAAACATATAGAAAGAATTGTAAGAAAAAAAGTATCTATTTGTTTGCTATATATTTGAGAAGAAAACATAAAATAATGAAGTGTAAAATTATTATGAAATAACCAGTGTGTTTTGTTTGGCTTTTTAGTCACTACTGCTTTGACAACCTTGAAATATTGAGTCAATATGCCTTTTCCTAAATTTTTTTTTGTACATAGCAATAATGGTGGTATTGTATGAGTTTATCCACGTGTTTGTCTCTAAAATATATTTTTTAATCTTCTCCGCCCGTAATATTCAATTTCTGGCTCCCAAACTGATGAGAATCTCAATTAAAATATGAATAAATATACAAGATAGACAGAAGGTAAAAAGGTATATAGCAGAGGGCTTCAGCATATGAAATTGATGTATGTGGGCAAAGAGGGAAATGTTTATTTCAGCATATCATCAGAAAAAAAATCCTATCCAAGCCCCCTCATTAGTTATGTTATTAAAACCCCCAACCAAAATTGCTGTAGGTTCATCGAAATTCATGTTAGATATATTATTTGGATTCATCAGAATTGCAAAACTCACGAGGATGAGAGTTCTATTTAAACACCTCAAGCCATCACATTTTTTGACTGTCTGACTTGGTTCACATCAAACTTGCAAACCAGTTTCCCTCTGCATCTGGTTCCTTATGAAAAAAACCCAAAATACTTCAAAGTCTACAGCAAAGGACATATTCATGATCATATAAGAAAATATATTTCCTTTCTCAAAATACATATAGAATATTATATTAATGATTTGTTTTATTGCTGCATTAAAATCTTATAGCTGTTTTGAGAAGCGAAGTGAAAAATAAAAGTGCATGAAGGGTGGCCCATAATAATACTCCAGGCAGTTCTTATTAACATTATATTATATTTAATATTTAATTAAACATTAAATGTACAACAAGGAATCCCTTTATTTTACCATAATCCACTCTGATTAATACACCTATAACCATGGTATCCTATACTATTCATAGAATTTTTTTTTCTGATTTCTTCTACGTATATGATCCACGAAATAAAAAAGTTCTAAGATTTAATCACTGAATGATGATAGTAATCCCCATTTTGGATATGCTATATATAACAAAAGCCCTTCCAGAAGCTGTTTATATGAACATTTCAAATATTTTATAATACTGCTCTTGCTTGGAAGATAATAGAAAATATTTGTAAACCAGTTTTTAGAGAGGGCAATGAATATACATGTGAATATATCATATTTCATTTTAATTTTGATAATTTAACTTTTATATTTGAATTACATTTTATAAAACATGGAGCTTTATTTTAACATTGTTCATTGTTTTATCTCACAGCTTCCTGGGTTCCTCTGATAAGGATGCTAAAATCCGCATACTATTTTCTAGAGTAACTAATACTTGTCCACCACACATTTCAAGGGCCGTCTAATAAGGAAAAACAAATAATTTTCATGATCAATAGCTCCTCAATTAGAGTTTGCTGTTGCTCTGCTATCACTTTATGAAGGCTTATGATCTTGTGTTTACAGGCTGATTGTTCCCACAATCACATCCTTGAAGAGAATGACCCGGTGTTATTTTAGTCTGTTTCAACATTTAGTGCACCAGATAGCATACAGTAAAGTTTAAGCCACTTTTGTTGAAATAAAAAATAAAGCTGTGAGTATAAAGTCATATAGAAACAGATTTTTTTTAGTTTATTTATTTATTTTGAGAAAGAGATAGGGTAAGCAGGGGAGGGACAGAGAGAGAGAGAGAGAGAGAGAGAGAGAGAGAGAGAGAGAATCCCAAGCAGGCTGTGCTAGCACAAAGCCTGACTCTGGGCTCAAACACAGGAAACTGTGAGATCATGACCTGAGCTGAAACCAAGAGTCAGAGGCTCAACCAATTGAGCCAACCAGGTGTCCCCCAAACAGAAGGTTTTTAATTCGGTATGAAATCTTTCTCAAGTAAATTTCCGTGGAAACTTCTATGCTTTCCTTCAAGTATAATCACTTAAGTAAAAATCTAATTTGATATGTGCATTTTTTTTCTCTGAATTTGCAAATTTTCAACACTAAAATGATATTCTCCTGAAGGAAACCTACATGTGGAAATGGATTTTTTTGCAAGCTTTTAACCAAGTTTGTAATTTACTTTTCAATTTTAAAAATTACATTTGACTTTCACATGTTAGAAAAATGCTGATTTTGAATAAATCTTTGAGAACTGCCCTATATGGAGCAATTTTAGTCAAATACAGAAGAAAAAAAATAATTAACTATTAAATGATCCAGACAGCAATGCTCAATTAGCCACAAGACTGTGTTTGATCAACTCTTCCAGTCCTTCAGCTGCACTCGGAGCACAAAGAGAGGATAAGATGATAATTAACAGAGCATATAAGACTTTCTGATTACTAAAAATGATGTCTCTGTAGCTCCATCAGGAAGTTTATTCATAATAACTTCTACTTTTTAGCCAGTTTTAATACCTCTTAAAAAGGATGAACTATCATCACAATAATTTATTCCTGTTATAAATCACAATTGATTGTGCAGATGGGACACATAAGTATTCCGACATCTGAAATCCTGAAATTCCTTTCATTAATGTTTCTCTCTCATTAGAGAAAATTAATCTTAAAATGTTAAGTAGACAAGGTAAATGGTGTTTGTTAGTTGAATGAAATATTTATTTCTACATTTCAAGTGATCATATTGAGTTTTGGGTCATTATCCTTTGTCCGACAATTTAAATTAATGGACTTAGTTGGAAAAAGCTTTTCACGTTCAAGTGAAATCTAGGATTTGTTTGAATTTGCCCCCTACAAAGATACTGCATTATTTCACACACACAAAAAAAACCCTATTTTTGTACTATTGCTACTTTTTAGAACTATATTTCAGCTACTTTCTCAGGAACTCCTTGAAATGAACAAATGTTTTCAGAATACTGTTTATCCTGCTTAAAGAATGAAAATTAAGGGAGAGGGAAAACCAACAACCTCTTTGAAATTCATTTGACTGTAATTGCAATGTGCAAACCAAAATTTGTCAGTAAACTTTGTTTAGAAAAGAAATGTGTCCAACGGTAAAGACACAGAAAAACAGAATAAAAGATGAACTGAATCGAAATGAATAGATGCTGAGGCATGAAAATACACACACACACACACACACACACACACACACACACAATATCTAGTGCAGGGTAGCTAAATGGCACGAGCTTTCCATCCCTGGTTTTTGAGACATAAGAAAAAAATACTAGTCTAAAGAATCAATTTTTAGATTGGTTAATTCAGGAAAGTGCAAAATATGCCTCTAAGCATTTCCATTAGAAGGTTTTACATTAGTAAATGGAATAGGTACTTGCATATATTTCATATATTTTGCTCAGTGGACAGGGAGTTTTCAGAGTAAACAAATATTATTTTACTAATAAGTAATCTTCAGATTGTAACTAAAATACAAATTTTTAATTTAAAATTTTTCAGCTGTATTGAGGTATAATTGACAGATTAAATGGTAAGATAAAATGTACCACGTAATGATTTGATATACTTGTACACTGTTAAAGAATTACCCCCACTGAGATAATTAACACATGTATCAGCTCACTTTTTTTTGTCTTTACTGAGGACATTTAAGTTCTACTCTCTTAGCTAATTTCAATTACATGATACGGGGTCATCAGCTATAGTCCTCAGGTTATATAAAAGATTCTCTGACTTTATTCATCGTATAACTGAGATTTTGTACCGTTTTACCAATCTGTCCTTATTTCCCCTACCTGTCGCCCCAGCTCCTGGCAAGAGCTTTTCTACTCTCTGTTCTATGAGTTCACTTTTTAAAATTCCATATATAGGGGCGCCTGGGTGGCTCAATCGGTTAAGCGGCCGACTTCAGCTCAGGTCATGATCTCGCGGTCCGTGAGTTCGAGCCCCACGTCGGGCTCTGTGCTGACCGCTCAGAGCCTGGAGCCTGTTTCGGATTCTGTGTCTCCCTCTCTCTCTGACCCTCCCCCCGTTCATGCTCTGTCTCTCTCTGTCTCAAAAATAAACAAACATTAAAAAAATTAAAATTCCATATATAAATAATACCGTACAGTATTTGTCTTTCTCTGTCTGGCTTATTTAACTTAGCATAATGCCCTCCAGCTTTATCCATGTCATTGTAAATCACAAAATTTCTTTTTTTGGTTGGTAGAAAATATTTCATTATATCATATATACATACAGGGTTCAGGGTTCCCTTCACTCCACATCCTGGCCAACTCTTATTATCTTTTGTGTTTGTGAAGATAGCCATTTTAAGAGTTCCAAGGTGATATCTCATTGTGGTTTTAATTTGCATTTGCCTGATAATTAGTGATGATGGGCATCTTTTCATGTGTCTGTCGACAATGTATATGTTTTCTTTGGAAAAAAATACCGGTTTTTAACTGCTTTGCCCATTTTTATATCAGGTTATTTGTTCTTTTGCTTTGAGTGGTATGAACTCCTTGTATATTTTGTTTATAAACCCCTTATTGGATATGTGGTTTGCAAATGTTTTCTCCCATTCCATACATTGCCTTTTTATTTTGTTGATGATTTCCCTAAGTTTGATATAGTCCCGCCTTACAGCTTTAAGTGGAAGAGGAAAAAAAATGACAATGACATAGAAAATCTTTATCTTTGTTGTAAGTTTTTCTAATGATAAAAGGACCTTTAATAAAGAACTGACAAAATCAAGAAATGATTTCTATTATTTAAATTATCTTTTTAAAAAGATTTACTCATTTTAATTCAAGTTTAATTGAACATACTTTCAAAATAGGTTGCACCACAAATAGTGGTTTAGAACAACACATCCTTATTTTTCACACAGACCACAGTATATTACAGAACGGCTGATGGATCCACTGTGCACTTTCCTCTCTCTGGGATCTACACTGACAAAGCCGACATCATACGGAACATTGCTTATTTCCAAGGCAGAAGTTAAAAAAAAAAAAAAAAAGTGGTGAAATTAGATTATGTTCTGAAAGTTTCCCTCAGGAAATAAATGCATGCCTTTCACCTTCATTTCACAGCACAAATAAGTTACTTCGAAGAAGTAGGTAAATTTAATTTTACCTATTTCCTGTGTTGAGAATGAGCCAAAGTTCTTAATAAACAACACTAACATTTACCAGAGTTTACCTTTCTGGTCATCAAATATTTGGTCCTCTGTCCCTTACATTCAAAATACACACACTGTGTCCTCATGTATCTATCTACCCTCTTGATAGATAGGTATAGATATAGAAATGTAGATATGTTATATATTACAGATTTCAAATAGTATTGCATATATCTGTATATATAATAGTAGTTGGAAAATACAGGTCCTTTTAGTGTGTGGGGGAAAGGGGGGTAGGATTTGAAATATAATTTTAGTTTCCCTTCTTCACATAAGGTCTATACTTTCTATACTTGACCAAGACATTAGTTTTCTGGGCAAATGAAAGAAATAAAAATAGCCATATCATGAGATGTTAAATCAATGTAAGATCAACTGTTTTGTTTCTTTTTCAATTTTTTTTTCTTTTTTTCTTAATTCTAGTTAGTCAATATACAGTGTTATATTTGCTTTAGGTATACAATATAGTGATTTAACACTATCATAGAATATTAGCTATTTTGTTATGTGAATTATAAAATTACCTCCATCACCAATGTGCCACGCTGTGTCTAGTGTCCATAAAATCATGGCTGCAGAGAATAATCAAAATTTCTCTTCCACTGAATATGGCAGGCAGCTTAGCCGCTGTTCCTCATGGTATAAAGTGGCAACTATGACCGGCTCATGGGTCTACTGTGCATTTTCCTCACTCTGGGATCTACACTGATGAAGCCAACATCATATGGAACATTGCTTATTTCCAAGGCAGATTCTAACAACATCATTGTCCCCATTACTGTAGAGCTAGTATTTTTTAAAAAATAACTTTTATCAATTTCTTTCAAAAGTAGTCGTGCAGGATATAGGCTTTTAGAGCGTACTTTTCTCACAGGCTTACATGCAGAAAAGGCAACCATATAATTTATAATCACAATGAAGACAATTTTAAGTGTACACAAAATGTTATCATTAAATCCACCAGGAAACCGGGATAAAAAGTATGATATGGGTAGTAGTTGTACCACTTCTCTCCTGGACGTAAAGTGTCCTACTATGGACCTCAAAGAAACTGAATGTTATTGAAACCTAGAATTTAGGTCAATTTCAATTTCCTATATACTATTTGTTATTCTATCCCCTATTACTTTGATGTAAATTACCATTTTTCATCACTGAAGTATGTTTGCTAGCTAGTGCTATATTGTAATTAAATCTTTTATCTCATTTTTGTTTTAAATTCATATGTAATGGAGAAACAACTTTGAAAGCCATTAGGAATAATGCTAGCCGTCATAAGTAACATCAGTGAATTCTCAATTAGAGTCCAACACAATTCCAAGACCTTTACCTTTCTTCAATAATTTAAATCACACACCGTCTTTATGGCTTTAGATATAATACTATTATTTTCATTTTACATATAAGAAAACTGTGACTCCAAGTGGTTAAGTAATTTGTCTGGGTGACACCGCTAACAAGTGTACAAGAATGGACTTTGAGTGCAAATAGCCCGGTTCAAACCTCATTCTTTACCATGGTATACCACGTAGTGGAGGCAGATAGAAAAGGTGAAGGTAGGGGGTGGAGGAAAATGTAATGAGTATTTGCCATTGTAGGTACTACTTTAAGGTCTATACAGGGGGTCACTGGAACATTGTAAGCAATCTTATGAAGTAATGACACTGAGAGGTTTGTTTTTTTTTTTTTTTTTTTTTTTTTAGAGAGAGTATGTGCACATGCATGTAACCAGGGGCAGAGAGAGAGAGAGAGAGAGAAAGAATCTAAAGCAGGTCCCTCATTCCCCCGTGCACTCTTAGTGCAGAGCCGCCCGCATCCCAAGAATTGTGAAATCATGACCTGAGCTGAAATCAAGAGTTGGATAGTCAAACCCCTGAGCCACCCAGGTACCCTGACACAGACTTTCTAAAAATTAGGCAACTGTGGTCATGAAATATGAATGTCTTTCAAAAGTTATACAACTGATAAATGAACCAATATGGGTTAAAAAAAAACTTGACAAAATGTTCACTATCATGTATTGCAGTTTATAATATTTATTCCAAGCATTATAGCTTAGATATTTATTACTGTTAATTAAAAACAAGTCAATTATTATCCATTATACAAATACAAATCATATTTGTATTTTATTAACATGAAATACAAAATGCAATAAAGAAAGGATCCAAGCTAACAACAAATATGATGATATGGTAAATTTGTGTGGAGTTTGCTGTTTCATTTAAAAAAAAATTAATTGAGCACCAACTATGCACCAGTAACCTTTGTGTGTGTCAGAGTGAAAAAACTACCTCTCTCTTTCTCTTTCTCTAGTTCTGTTTTAAAGTAATAGCTAGCATTTACATAGTGTCTTATATGTACTGGGTACTTTTCTAAACAGTTGCTCATTTAAATTCCTAACAACCCAGAGTAAGGTACCGTTATCTCCATTTGACAGAGAGGAGACTGATGCACTCAATGTTAAGAGATCTGTGTTTTAGGAGCCCCTGGATGGCTCAGTTGGTTAAGCAACCTACTTCAGCTCAGGTCATATCATGGCTCATGAGTTCAAACCCAGTGTTGGGCTCGGTCCTGACAGCTCAGAGCCTGGAGCCTGCTTCAAATTCTGTTTTTCCCTCTGTCCCTACCCCTACTCCACTTGTGCTCTGTCTCTCTGTCTCTCAAAAATAAGTAAGCATTAAAAAAATTAAGAAAAAGAGATTTGTGTCCTGTCACACAGCCAATAAGAAGCAAACATTAAATGTACGCAGGGGTTAAATGTATGCAGTCTTACACCTGAATATACTTTCTAAAATACTATGGCATAATGGCACACACTGAACTAATATTTAATTGTAACCAATTTTCAAGAAATGAGACAGACAATTAAGAAATACATATGTCATACATTGAGGGTGATAAGTTCTAAGAAAAAAACATAAAAGAGGTAAGAGATCAGAATGATGGAAAGAAGAAACATGATTCTGATAGGGAGGTAAAGTTATGAGCAAAGGCTTAAGCTACAAAGCAAACTATGCAGATAGATGGAAGAAGATTCTTTCAGACAGAGGTAACATCAAAGACACAGACCCTGAGGGATCACTATATCAAGATTATTTGAGAAACAGCAAGTAGGCCAATGTGTTTGGAGCAGAGTGAGTTAGGGGCAGCTTGGTTAAAGGCATGACCAGAGAGAGAGATGAGAGTGGGAAGATAATGAATAACCTTTTAGAATATGGAAGAGTAGCTTGGATTTTCTTCCAAGTGATATATGTAGCTGTTGGAGGGTTTTCATCAGAGGAGTGACATGATGTAACTCTTAGAAGAATCGATCTGGTTTCTGTAAATTTAACAGACTCTAGGTGACAAAATGATAATGCAAAAATAAAATGATTTCATCTATAATAACAAATTCCAAACTCAGTATCTGGTGATACTGTGGAACATGTATGGGCTATAATTACAGGTGATACAAATTATACTATATTTACTGTTTTGCTACTTATATTGTGTATCATATATTGTGTATCTGTAGATCAGTCTGTATGTTAGAAGCGATGACGATTTGAAGTAGGATGGTAAAGTTCAGAGAGGGGATATATTATGTATAGAATAAAATGATTTTACTGATTACTTGAATGTAGTACAAATAGGGAGAAATTTCAGAGAATTGAAGCAGAATGATAAACTGTGTTAAGGCGAAACTTTCACTGTCAGCTCATTAAATAATTAGCTCCACACAGGAATTCTCTACTGATAGAGACACTTCGATCATCTTGCAATCACTTGCTGAGTGTGGTGTCTTCAGTCTCCCAAATGAATAACCATGAGGCAACAGCAGGGGCGCATCTGAAAAAATAGCACATTCCGTCACCCATGCATTATGTATGATAGGACTCCACGCGTTGGTCCTTCCTCTTAGGATGAATGTGATGGTGGATGATGTGGGTAATTAGAAGAGATGTAATCTGGCAGAAGGGGTATCATGTCATGGTGTGCAGAAGCAAAGCTAAGTGGTTAGTCCAGGTTTCTGTCTATTACAGCACAATCAAAAAGAAATAGCCTAAAAAATTAGGAATTTTAGTGAAATTGTACCTACATACTTAAATTATGACATACGTGGGCCATTAAGTCATAGGAATTCTATTACCAACAAAGGCCTACAAAGACAGTATGTCGGGGTAATGCCAGAAATGCTGATTGAAAGTAAAAACAAATAAGTACATTTATGGATCTATTTTTTATAGTTGTAAAAAGAAAACCCACCTGATTTGTTCTTCCCATTTTGAAATGAAGCAGATTTTATTTTTTATACTCAAGAGCTCAATGTTTGTGGCTGTTCTTGCTGTTTGTGTTCTTCTTATAATGTCTAGTTAAAAGAATTCTGCATGAAATAGAACTTAAGGCAAAATCAGTTTCTCAGGAATTTTAGAGTGAAAGCTTTTTGGAATGTTCTTATCTGTTCCAAAGAAGTAGCATTCATCTGAGTGTCTCAGGATTCTATGTTAAAGTCCTTATGAAATTAAGTTCAGGTTATAAATGGATTTTATTAAATAAAGTTAATGAGAAGCAGATAATAAAATATTATTCAAAGGTGCACAGACCGGTATCGACAAACTCAGTTGCATAGCCAATAATTCATCATATGTTTTCCTAAAAGAAATGAATAATTACATTACATTTTTATTTTTAAGAAATCAAATAACCAGTAATTGCAAAGTCAGAACCACCCAAACAGGAAGTAATATTAAATGTTTATTTTGGAAGCAGTGAAAATGTGTGATAAGAAAAGTTAAACTGCAGTAAGAAAAAAGACAGATGATAATTTACACCTCACACAAAATGATGTTAAAATGATGAGTTTATAAGAAGGCAGAGGTACAACATTCTTGACTTAAGAGTAAGATCAGTTCTCAAATAAAATATTCTATGTAGATGTGGTAGGCAGTTTACAATAAATCTTTCTAAAAGGGAACTAACTTCTTATAGGAAAATAAATGAGTGTGACATTCATAGGCTTTATGTGGTGACCGGGGGTTCAGGTTACTTAGTTGAATCCCAGTAGATCACTGGGGATTGGAAATTATTTGATGACTGTCAGTTTAAAAATCCACTAATAAAATATAACATACTAATGTTACGAAACCCGAAAAGTTTGCACATTTGAAAACTGTTAAGTGAGTAGAGTATTCATCTTTGCCTTCCTTCTTAAATTCTCTAGAGGTGTCTCTATAGCCATATGCCTTCTGTTAAAGCCTGAAAAGCTGAGGATATAAGGCATTTAGAAGCGATAATTTCTACTTTAGGAGATTGCCCTTTACTGTTAGAGATATCCTCAGGATGATCCGTCAGTGTGCCAGGTCTGTTTATAACTGGAGGAGGTTTCTAAAGCCTCTCTCAATTTCTGCAGTAAAAAAGAACATCATCCCCTTGGACTCAGTCAGCATCTTGTTCATTCCTCTGTTTTGGCTCATATTATATTATCTTGTGTTGGACTATTTACATGTGATTATCCATCAAATTCTAGCGGATGTCTGAAGAGGAAGACACATGTTTTGTTTGGTTTGATTTGTTTTTCAAGCTGGTGTTCCTAGGGTTCATTACAGTGGAAGATCGATATTCCTCAACGTATATGAAAAACAACAAAAACAGGAAGGAAGGAAGGAAAGAAGGAAAGAAAGAAGGAGGGAGGGAAGAGAAAGGCAGATGATATTCTAGGATAATGTCCTTGCAAGATATTCTTATAGGAATGTAATGATCAATTGAACACAGTTTAAGAGTACTATCACCTTCAAACAATGGTTGCCTCTCCAAACCTTTGAGCTCTGATCATGTAGCCAAGCAAACAGCATAGTTTTCACAGCAGAAGGTAAGACACATACATAAATCTATAAACATACATAAATCTAAGATTACTGACTTTTTATAATATAATTTGGGACTGCATGGAATTTACATTCTGTCATTGCACTGATTCTAGCAAAAATATAAATTTCATCACAGCTATATTCTGTGTTGTTAAGAAGCAAAAATGTGTGCCCACAAATTTGTGTTGTGAGGATATTAAAAGGCTTTATATGATATCAGTATCAGTTTTCACTATCTGTGATATTGCACCTTTAGACTTCTTTCCCTGAAGCCTTTAGATAATTAAAAAACAAAACAAAAAGTGGAATGTTTATTTCTCAATGTTGCCTTAAATTACAGCTCATTTGTTAAATACTAATGCTATGAGTAATAGTACAAGAAAGAGGGTTGTTACTAGATAATTCTGAGCGGGAAGGCCTATAAAAAGAGTGATGAAAAATATGTTACACTTAAGTAACGTTAAGATCACAGCAACGAGATATGTGATGATTTTAATAGCTCTTTATCAGGCTACTCAAAAGTAACAGTAAAATGTTAATCTGGACAAGGTACATGCCTAAAATATAATTTCTTAAAAAAAAAATCAAAGAGAAGCATACCGAATACCAAACCAAAATTATTTCCCAGAAACACATTATGTAAGCATAATCTTTATTTTTTTTGTTTGTTTGAACTGTTAGATCATGAAAAGACTAAGAATTCCTTCATCGTGAACTTCATAAGAACTAATACACTATGTTCATCTGCAGGTTTTATCAAGAGTTTAGCTAAGCTACTTCATGATATTGCTGTTCTGCCGTCTGTTTTGTTTGACCAAGCAGCCTGCAGTGACCTTAACCTGACATTAGCCCCTCAGACAAGGACCTGCCCAGGATAGCAGCCCTCATAGTCCTAAGTAAATATGCACTCTGATATGACTTTACGGCAGCCCTCCGGACCAACGGTTTCCCCTGTTTCCCAATGGCTTCTCTTTATGTGCCCCTAAGATAAGGCTTCCTTGGGGCTTACCAAAATCCCCCTCTTTTGGTTTGAATTGGCTAATTTGGCCTTAGTCCAGGAACCCCCTAGCGCTCTACTCACAGACCCTATTAAAGGCATATGCCTTAGGTCCTGTCTTTCTCTGTACCCTGTCTTCCCTCACCTCCCCATGTGGCTCCTTGAAGCCTGTAGATACTTACTCCAGAACCTGTGGGTGATAGACTTCTCTATTTTCATACCTCTTGTGGTCTGTTGTTGAACCTTGGCTCACCATCTGGCACCCATGGGTTGCCATGGGTTAACTTGACAAATTCATAGCATGTTTATATACAGAAAATTGCCTTGATTCATTACAAGTTCAAACAGCAAAATCCCTGTTAAACCAAACTTAACTGAAATAAAATAGTAATGGAGTATCATATTCTTTTTACCTTTAATACAACATTCAATTCTAATGTACCGGATATGTACATTTTTCTAACCTACATGGACTGTAACCACATTTGATAGGAGCTACAGTATATTTATTGCATAATTATTCTGCTTTGTTACAAAAAGGGTGTTGTCCAGTAAAGTTTAAATTAGAAATAAATGTGTATATATATATATATATATATATATATATATATATTTCTTAAAGTTTCCATGGTGTCCTAAAGATGTGTCCTTTAATTTATATTTTATTTGAATTATTTTACTTACTCTCCAAATATGAGTTATATACACATACCAAAAGAAAAAAAATAACTTCAATACTTTTATTACATTTTGAAAATTTTGTTAAACCTTCCTTTATTTTGTAGCTTTTAACATACTTAAATGATGTGAAACATTTTTAGATTATTATTTAAAAAAAATTTAAGTTTATTTATTTATTTTGAGAGAGAGAGACAGAGAGTGGGCAGAGGAGGGGCAGAGAGAGAGGGAGAGAATCCCAGATAGATTCTGTGCTGTTAGCTTGAAGCCCCATGTGGGGCTCAAACTCACGAACCGTGGTCATGACCTAAGCCAAAATCAAGAGTCCAACGCTTAACCGACTGAGTCACCCAGGTTCCCCCAAATTTTATGTTATTATTACATTTGTAGATTTCAATTTGTTTAGCAATGTTCTATTTATTCAAGGCTCTGAGCCATAGATATTTCCTTACGGAAAAACCTAGAGACAATGGTATTTGTTCAGATGACCCCAGTGAGATAACTCACAATAAAATTTAAGGGAAAAGAAAATAAGGACATCACCCAAAGTCACAAGCTGGTTAAGTGTGATGAGTGGCTGTGTACCCTCAAAACCTAAGCAGAGCCCTTGATACTACATTGCCTCCCAAATGTGGCAGTCCTGAGTAAGTTCCCCAAAAGATTTACTTCTTGGGGCACCTGGGTGGCTCAGTTCGTTAAGTGACCAACTCCTCCTGATTTCGGCTCAGGTCATAATCTCATGGTTCCTGGTATCCAGCATACATGTTGGGCTCTGGGCTGACAGCACAGGACCTGCTTGGGATTTTTTTTCTCTCCCTCTCTGACCTTCCCCTGCTCGCTTGTTCATACCCCTCTCTCTTTCCCTCTAAATAAATAAACTTAAAAAGAGATTTGCTTCTCAGTTTTACGGACCTGTCTGTCTTCAGACTCTCTACTGCCCATTCTATCTTCCATATTGTTACCAGATTTAATTTGCTGAATGGCAAATACTACCCCCTGATCTGAAAGAAAAGAAAAAGTCCAGATGCTAGGCAGTCATCTGGGACTCTACCATCAGTCCTAACCACACTATCTATTCTCAGTTTGTTCCATTCTGCAACATCACATCACGAACTTAATTACAGTAGGCCAGAAGGCTTATTGTTACTGTTCTGGTTCTTTGCCTTTAATATGCTAATTCTTCTTCCTGGGATGCTCTTTGTACACCATTCATGCTATTGTTTTGTAATGTATGTATAAGTTGAAGTATAGTTGACATACAATATATATCTTAGTTTCTGGTGTACAACATAGTATTTGGACAATTTATATATATTATGAAATGATTACCATAATAAGCATCAATACTATCTGTCACCATACATACTATAATGTTATTAACTATATTTCCTATGCTGTACTTTTAATTCTTATGACTTATTTATTTTACAACTAGACGTTTGTACATCGTAATCTGCTTTACCTGTTTTGCCCATCCCCCTACCCTGTGACAACCACATTTGTTCTCTGAATTTATGAGTCTGTTTCTGTTTCTTTTGTTTTGTTTTTAGATTCCTCTCATAAATGAAATCACATGGCATTTATCTTTGTTTCACTTATTTCACTCAGCATAATACCCTCTAGCTTCATCCTTGTTGCAGCAAATGCCAAGATTTCATTCTTTTTCATGGCTGAGTACTATTACAGTGTGCGCGTGTTTGTGTGTGTATGTGTGTATACAACATCCTTATCCATTCATCTATTCATGGACACTTCCTGATCTTGGCTATTGTAAATAATGCTACAATAAACATAGGACATCATATGTTTTTGTGAATTAGTGTTTTGTTTTCTTTGGATAGATACCCCATAGCAGAATTACTGGATCCTATGGTATTTCTACTTTCTACAGTGGGTGCACCAATTTAAATTCCCACAAATAATGCATGAGGGTTTCCCGTTTTCCATATCCTCACCAACATTTCTTATTTCTTGTCCTTTTGATACTGACCATTCTGACTGGTTTGAGGTGATACCTTATTGTGATTTTGATTTTCATTTCTCTGATGATTAGTGATGCTGAACGTATTTTCATGTGTTTGTTGGCTATTTGTATGGCTCCTTTGGGAGAAAAAGATCTTCTGACCAATTTTAATCAGATTATTTGCTTTATGTTATTGAATTGTAGGAGTTCTTTATGTATTTGAATATTAACCCTTTCTTTGATATATCATTTATATGTATCTTCTTTCGTTCAGTAAGTTGCCTTTTTGTTTTGTTGCCTGCTGGAAGCCGAGCTATCCCAGCCTGAGTGGCAAAGCCCGGGCTGTGGACGGATTGGTGACTGCAAGGTGGCCCACCGACACGGAAGCTTCTTGCACTCCCGCTTTTAGGTAATTCGGCCTTAAAACAACCTGGGGTATTGTCTGTTGGGGAATTGCCCTCGACAGGCCCTCTGGGAAAAGAACCACTAGGGAAGAAAATAAGGTTCCGCAAGAAATTGTGCAGCCTTACGTTTAGCCCTTGCCATCCCCTATGGAGACTCCTCTAATTACAGGAAGGATAGCCTCATGCGTTTGCCAGCAAAGGAGGCCAACAAAGGAGAGACATAAGGATTTGAAAGCCTCACTCCGGCAACTGAGTGTATCTCTGGGCACAGGTGACTTCAACCCATAGCTCCACCTGGCCCCCCGGAGGCATTTCAGATGATGACTGAACCTAGTCGGTTAAGGTACAGAATGGTTCATTGGTTCCTAGGTGCATTGTGTCTCTGAGAATGTATGAGGCATGGGTTTCTAAGGCCTTTTCAGCCCCTTCCTGGCACCTCGGACCGAGGCAAACACATTGTTCTTCTGGCCCCGTGTGGTTGGGAGGTCATGTCCCTGTAACTGTTCCACTTGAGGTGTTGAGAAATGGAGGTCCTTTCACAAGAACAGCAAAGCAAATGCTTTGTAGATTATAGATAAACACAGATGCATAATAGAATAATGCAAGAAATGAATCTATAATTAAAGGGTATGCGGGAAAGTTAGGGGAAAATCGCCATGTTATTTCTTAAAGGTTGTTTACACATAGGAACATTTTCAAAATTAGGTAATGTTAGAAAAACATAGATGACATATGTTACAAGGAAATCACCAGCATATATAATGTCACGTTTACTACAATAAGTCGGCCAGTTCAACACACTGCTGTTGTCTGTGTCCATTTTTATTCTAGTTTTAGTTTTTTATTTTCTAGTTTTTTATTTTAGTTTTGTTTTATTTTCACCGACGTCGTTCTTCCTTCGGGAACCCCTGGACCTGCTGGAGCTGGACTCTGGCAGTTGCCAAAGCTTTTTAGTTTGGTATAGTCCTAATTGTTTCCCTTGCCTGAGCAGACAGATCCAAAAAAAAACATTGGTAAGGCCAATGTCCAAGAGTTTACTGTTTATGTTTTCTTCTAAGAGTTTTATGTTTTCAGGTCTTACATTTAGGTCTTCAATCCATTTTGAGTTTGTTCCTGTGTATGGTGTGAGAAAGTGGTCCAGTTTCATTAATCTGCATGCAGCTGTTCAGTTTTCCAAAACCATTTATTGAAGAGACTGTCTTTTCCTCATTGTACATTCTTGCCTCCTTTGTCATAGGCTTATTTCTGGGATCTCTGTTCTGTTCCATTGATCTGTGTTTATGTTTGTGCCATTGCCTTACTGTTTTGACTGCTGCAGCTAGGTAGTATACCTTGAAATCTGAGATTGTAATACTTTTAGTATGTTAATTCTTCCTGGGATGTTCTTTCTAGCCCACCTTTGCTAATTGATTGTTTTATATATATATATATATATATATATATATATATATATATATAACAATCGTTATATAAATACAATTATATATAAATATATAAATAAAATCCTTTTGGGTGCCTCCTTCCAGTCACTTTAGCTTTACTTCTCATCCTCATGCTTAAACCTCTATCAGATGGTAAAGTATCGTTTCCCTAGCCACCTTAGTATATAATTTGTGTTAAACTCCCATATTATTCACTTTCACTGATCTAAAAGCATGTCATTTCAGCTATAATTTTTCTTCTATATTTACAATGCAAATATTTGAGCATTATTATTTTATCTTACCTGTAAAGAACCTACACTTTTAGAACAAAATCCAAGAGGAGCCTCGATATGACATGTACTAATTTTGCATCCAAAGCAAATTTATTGTATAATAGCATTTAGGTCATTCCCATGTCCTCTAGTTCAATGCTTCCCAACTATGTAGGATAAAACATCACTTCTTAAAAAAATTCTATGATACATTTGTAAAATACAATGAAAATAAATTGCTAGAAAAATGAAATACTGATGAACTATTTATAATTTTCATTAAAAAAATTATTTGTTTGAACAAACACAAAATTACTCTTTCAAGTTGTCAAGATAGCTTACAAATGCTCATTTCCAATGACTAGACTATATAATTTCTATAGTGGAAATTTCAATCAACTGTTTCTGGGACAAATAACACATCTGCTTATAGATCATAAGTGGCACACAAAGAAGTTGTCATTTCAGTTTGATCATGAGGAATGGTTGTGAATTAGACAGAAGATTGTAACAGAACACTCTAGGCAGAGGGATCAAATTTTACCCAAACTCAAGGAATGGAAATTACAATATTATTTTGGGATTGGTGAGTAGTATAGATTGATGAAAAATGGAGTAATAAAGAAGGGGTAAACAGTAACCCAAAGTATGTGAATTGGACTACATAGGAGTTAACATAGAGTTGAAGAATGAAGAGTTTGAAACACTTAAGTTTTTCAAGACTTTTGCTGCCTATAAAAGAACGCTTTTCTAGGAAAGTCAAATTTCTTGTTACCCATTGACTGTCATCCCCATTCTAGACTGGGTTTCCCCCCAAATCACTGTACCTAAAGCAATCTAATTAAACTAAACATGAGCATTATACCACTTAATTCAAGGGATACTTATTGTATTTCTTTGTGCTTTTTAGTCACATCTACTGATCTTTCCCTTCTCACTCAAATATTCTGTCTTAGGCTTCTGTGATGAAACAGTTACCTTTCTGCTGTCCTTCTGGAAACTTCTCTTAGTTTCCTTTTCAAACCTCCCTTTATTTAACATCTTTACATATTGGAATTCCTCAGGCCTCTATAGTTGGTTTTTTCCTTTATTCATTATATTGTTCTTTTGAAATTTTCTCTTCTATACTGTAATGGCTTCAAAGATCACCTACACATTTCTAATTCCCAAGTCAACATATTGAATCATGACCACTCTCCTGAGTCCTACATCTTCACACCCAAATGCCTACTAGTTATTTCTTCTTGGGTATTTCACGGAGATCTCTAACTTAAAATGAGCAAAACTGAGTACTTGTTTCCTACCTGCCTCTGTACTTGTCTGCACCAAAAATAAGAAAGCAAACAAGGCTAAACCTGAAACTAATATCAGACTGTATGTTAACTAACTAGAATCCAAGTAAAAACTTGAAAAAGAAAAGCAAGCAAACAAATAAACAAAACACATAAAGGACTTAATAACTTATATGTTCTTAGGATCCCAGTAGTTTAAACAGCAATTCAACATCATACTTGCATCCTCCCTAACCTTCATTCTTCACAACCAAACAAGTCTTGTTCTTTCTACCTCCTTTATCTGTCATATCCCCCTATTTCTCTTCCATCTTATCCACTGTCTGGGCCACATATTAACATAATTTCTCCGAGGAGATTCTGCTGTTTCACAGATTATCTCCCTTTGTTTACTATCCCAAACTACCATTCCCCCCCTCACTGTGTAGGTATCTTTGCACTTAAAATTACTTGTACAGTGTTTGGCTTCCACCGGAGAGTATAGAATCTATGAGCACAGGAATTGCATCTGTTTGAGTTAATGCATTATCTCAAACATAAAATAGAAAACTAGACAAATATCTTAACAGATATCTATTGAGTTAATAAATGGTCACTATAAGATGGCAAAACAGAGCTGGAGAAACGCTGAATCTGGTAAATTTCAACTCTTTTCTTTCAAGATGCATCCTCTAAAACTTATTCATCTATGTTGACCTTCTAAAAAGAGTGTCATTGCATCTCGTATTTTACAGAAGATAAAATGACATCTTCTTTATAGCTTGCCCATAAACAAAAATGGTTTTCTTACATGGTGATATATTTAGAAAATGGAAAAATGTAGACATAATTTAAAGGAATACACATAATAGTTTATATTTGTTACTATATAATGACTAAATTGTCATAGTCACAGCCAAAAAGTATTAATTCAATTATTTTCCTGTGCCAATGGAATAATAATATTACTTACATACTGCTATTATCTAAAATACAGCTTTAATTTACAGAAAACCAATAATGTGGTACATGGTGGTATATTTTGCACATTTCACAAATATAAAAGTCCTAGATACTCATGGAAGATAGATATTTACTGTATTTTGATTTGATATTTACCTTACATGGAAAAGCAAGAGTCAGAGTAGTTAGGTAACATGTTAAGATGATAAAATATTAATAATTTGCAAAGCTCAGCTGCAGACACAAGTATGTCTGACTTCTGAGCATAAACCTCTACACTACATTTCTTCTCATGACAGTATGCATTTGTTCAATATGGTAGGACTACTTTTTCTGAGGGAAACCTAAGGGCAGATGATTTAAAATATATTAATATCAAATACACTGATTCTATGAAATAAGACGTGCATGTTGTATTATAGAATTCTGAAGTATATGCAAAGAGAGGAGAAGGCATTGAGGCTCTTCAGGACTCACAGAAAATGACTACATTAATCCCCTCTTTGTGGAGGAATAATCCATTTTAATTTCTTAATTTTTAATGATATAAACACTTTGTGCATGTTTGTTGCTTCATTTATTATTATAGAGACTTCAAAGGTATTTTTAATTTCTAGGTTTGAATGTTAATTAATGTTATTTTATGTCTGTATATAAAAAAACTGAAGAATACTTTGGAACTTTCTTTTGTATCAAATGGAAGGGAAGTAGACATCCTTCAAAAATAGCACCTCTAACAAAACAGATGAGCATAGGGGAAAGAAAAAAGAGAGAGAGAGAGAGAGAGAGAAAGGAGAGAGGGAGAGAGAAAGAAAGGAGAGAGAGAAGGAGAGAGAGAGAGAGAGAGAGAGAGAGAGAGAGAGAGAAACCATAAATGAAAAAAGAAAAGAAAATAGCATTTCTGTCTTGAAACATATTGTCTGTATGGGAAGTCAGATGTCCTGTCCCAGTCATGAAATGAAAACAGAATGTGAGAATTTGGGCTAATGAAAGTCGTTAGTATATGTCAGGTGGTAGTGTATGGCAGTTAAGAGCAAAGCCCAGAACAAATATTGGCCAGTTCAAAGCTTGATTCTAATACACACTAAGTTCTTCATTTCAAATCTCTGTACCACCATTCTTACTTTATAAATGGATGGATAACAATACCTAAATCCTTTTACGGAAAATTATAATAAAGGGCAGAGATATTGGATTATGTCCAAGGAAAGGTAAAGTCAATCAGATTCATATTAAAATTCTATTCTATGTGAATTCAAAGCTCATACCCTTTCAATTATAACATGCTCTAAGAAGAAATGGGAGGAAGGGGACTGAGGTGGAAGGAAAGAAAACGGGGACAAGGATGGAAGGAAGAGGGGAAGGATAGAGGAGGAAAGAGGATGAAGAAAGAGAAGGGAGAGGAAGAAGGAGAGGAGTGGAAGAAAAAGATCTTGTCATTTCTATACACATGAAATTGTGAAAGCTGCCATGACGATATTTTAAGACAGATGCCATTCTCATTTTTCAAATGAATGGAGACAAATATTTGCTAAGATGCATGCCATCCAAGGTAAAGTATTAAAAATGACAAAATTAGAAATATTTTCAAAATTTCTAACTAGAATATCAAAAGTGAAGTTTTTAGTTAGTCTATCTACCCTATAATTCTCTCTACTATTTTCTGGTTAAAACTGATATTTTTATCATTAGAAGGATTGGAGAATTACTGAGTGCTTTCTTTTATTTATACAGTCTTTTTTTTTACATACATACAGTGTTCTATTAGTTTCAGGTGCACAATATAGTGATTCAACAATCCATACATCACCCAGTGCTCATCACAACAAGTGCACTCCTATAAGTAGTTTTTAAAATGCTTTTTAGAGTTTTGACATAAAGCAAATAAAATAATAGGAGAAAGAGGGCTCTTGAGGTCAAGTTCCTTGGAGAAAAGATTAAAGAGAAAAGTATGGGATGATATTGGGAACATTTATCAATCCTAGCTTTTAAAGTTCTTGCTGTGCTCTTGAACCATCAATATATCACTAGATAAGCTTTTGACATTTTACAAAATAGAAGTGAGACAAGGATAGTGAGCAACTGAAAATAACTCATTGTTAAAGTTGTAAAAATTATTTTTTATATATTTTTTATGTCCCAATAAAAACAAGCATGATATTTACATTTTAATTCAGCTACCAGCTCTCCATCTTTTCATCCTACATTAGTCATATTATTTTACTTACATATGGGATATAAATAAATTAGTTAAAAAATAGCCCCATCTGTATTGTCTGCCTTATAAAAACCTTATTAGCTTTTTATAATCAGAATATGATGGTCAGTAAATTATACACTAATACAAAGTTAAATTCTATACATCTTTCTCGGGAGAAAACCCAGAAGAATTTGGGCATTTAGTGAAATGGTTTAATCAAATGTCTTTCTCTGTGAATATATTTATATTTATTTTAATGATATTTTGATTTAGAGAATAGTAAAAAGTATTTTCAAATATCCTACTCTTTCACCCCAAAACTATCACTGCTAAATATGAGTGCATTGTGAAATCCACGAAACTTTTGAACAGGTATAATTTATTCAATACATTTTGGTTAAACACTTATCTTTGTTCTAAATGTTGCAGATACAGGAATGATAACAAAACAAAACCAGATCCCCGATTTTGCAAAGGTGGAATAACAGGGTAGGCCAAATAATAAACAAAATGAAAAAAAGGGAAAATAAACAGTATATTAAATGGTAATAACTTGTAGTAAAGAAATAGAACAGGATAGGGTAATAGAGAATATTGGCAGATTTTACCACTTTAAATAAGTAGTCAGCAAATTCTCCCAAAGAAAAAGTGACAATTAAGTGGACCCAAATAAGACACTGACTAGTTTTATGAAGCAAATGTTATGATCTGACCTGATAGCTCTAGTTACTATGTAAGGAATATACTGAAAGTGCTAAGAACAGAAACAGAGGAAAGATTTAGGAGCGCTAGCAGTAGAGGTGGTGAAAATTTGTCAGTTTGGATATATTTGAAAGTATCACTGAGACGATGGATTACATGTGGGGTATGAGATTAAGATAGGAGTTATGATGCCTCTAAGTGTTTGACTTGAGGTATTCGAAGGATGCAGTTGCCACTTATTGACTTCGGAAACTCTGTGATAAAATTTTGAGGTAAGACCACGTGTTCAATTTTAGATATACTAAGTTTGAGATTCCTAGTAAGCATCCAGATAGATGGGTGGGTAGATACATAACTAGATACATAGATAGATGCATAGGTAAATATAGATAGATAGATGATAGATAGATAGATAGATAGATGATAGATAGAGATACATACAGAGATGTATGGATACATAGATAAATGGATTGACAGTTGAGGAGAAAAAGATAAGCTACAGTTACATATAATATATGTCATCAATAGATAATATTTGAAGCTATGGGACTTCAAAAAGGTAAATGAGTAAATATTGGGAGAAGTTTCAATGACTGAGTTGGTGACAGTCCACACCTAGTAAGTCAGATGATGAAGAAGCAGCAAGAGAAAATGGAGAAGCAATGAAATAAGTTTGTTTTTTTTTTAAATATGTCTATTATCCTGAACTCATATAGCAAAAGAGGAAGAAGTACCTATCAGTGGCAAATGTTGCTGATACGCTAAGATAAAGCATTAGAATTGACCTTTGGATTTTAGCAAGGAATTTTTGCTGTGGCAAAATCAAACTGAAAAGGTATGGAGGCAAATGCCTAAATGGAGTAGTTTTAGGATCGAATGAAAAGAGAAATGTGGATAGACCATATGAAGAGGATGAAAGTAATCATAGAAATAAAGCAGAAGCTGGAGAAGATAGTGAAGGCAAGAGGTTTTTGCGTTTGGGGGTGTGTGTGTGCATGCAGGCATGTGTCTATGCATGAATGTGTGTGTGTGTGTGTGTATGTGTGGGTGCATGTACATGTGTATGTGATCTTAAGTAAAAGAACATGACTCAGTATATTTTCTTTAATCCCAGGAATTCTTTTGATGTTTTTGTTTCATGAATATCTTTAGTAGATACATTGTCTATATCGAAGTTTAAATTATAGTACCTAGATGAAAACTAACTTTCTACTAGAGGTCAGCATATATTACTAAAATACATATATTCTGCTCAAACTATTTGAATATTTATATCTAATCTATGCATTATAAGAAATCATGTCAATGGGCAATTATCAAGGAGTCAAATTTAAACTCTGCTAGTATCACAAGGTTCATCACTTATTTTTTTTTTACATTTATACACATTAAATTTATCTCTCCAAATGATTATTAAAACTAATATATATATATATATATATTAGTTTATATATTGTGTTCAAGGCATCATGACAAATATGTTACATATATTATTTTTAGTTTTCATTCCAAGCTTATGTACAGATTTTATTAACCTATTTTCTAAATAAGGGTCCTGGTGATCAGCATGTCAGAGTTTTCTGCACCTTGATAAATATGATTGATGCAGCAGGGATTTGGTCCAGATATATTTAATTCCAACGTCCATGACTTTTAACTTTTACTGCTTTGTAACACAGTGCTTACTGAAAGATAGGCGCTGTCATAAGCAATACTTATTTAGTATGTTGAGTAGAGCCAAGTACAATGAAAGGCACTTAACATGACCTTACTGCTAAGATAGCTGTTACTTTGTCTAGGCAAAACAGTATCCTGAACAATAAACAAAATCAGTCTTTCTCATATTTATAAATTTGAACTTTTAGGAATCATGAAGCAAAAAAAAGTGAATTAATCCAGATTTTTTTCTTTTAAATGTCTTGCATTGTTGGGACAATTTATCAAGCCACCAAACTAAAACAAGACAAAACAAAATCCAGTTTTACTGACAAGTCAAAGACTTGGATGTTTTAACTTCCACATCATCTGGTGTTAATTGTGCAATAAAGGCTGGTGAGGAATCCAGAAATAATCCCCTATGTGGCCTACTGAGTTTCCCTAAAGGTTTGCTACTGGTAGTGCAATTACAAGAATTACTGAAATGTAAGCAAAATTTCTATACCAAAATTCCTTTTCTTTTTAAAGGAGATAGTTTATTGACTATACCACAAAGGAGGGATAACATGACAGCAGAGAGGCTGTCTGCCTTTAAACCAAAATTCCTAAACCAAATCTTTGTCTCTAAAGAATATTGGCTTTCTGCATGCTCAATTTCTTTCACAATTTAATTAATAATTGAAAATGTAAACCCCCATGTCTTACCTTCAAATAAAATCTCAATATCAAAATTTAAATATATGGGAAAAAATAATTAGCAGCCCATTAGCGGTTTCTCATTACTCTGAGATGGATTTTGCATCAAGGTTTAGACACAAGTCAGAAAGGACACAAAAGCCAGTCTCATTTAGAATCTTGATCTTTGAAAATCCTTGACCAATTCAGTATCTATTCACTACCTTCTTTCCTTTAATTTAATTGTATTTTTCTGATGAGTTTTAAATTTTTAAGAGTGAAATAATACAAACATCAGTAACCTCTGGGTGATTTTTTGTTTTGTTTTGTCTTAGTCTTGTATGATATAAAAAAACCCAAAAACCTTATTGAGGTATTAAAATAGAAGTAAATTACAACATGCATGAAATTTATGTTAAAATTCTATTACCACAATATATATTCATTTATATATGACTCTAGTGGTAGTATTGAAAAATAATGTGATTTGGAATTCCATACAAATAGTTTTGAATCTCTTGCATTCCACTTATGAACTTTATGAACTTGTAAAGTTCTTTATCTTTTATTTCCATATGTAAATAAAAGTTACTGTTACTAGCTAATAGGTTGGTCATAGATTTACAATTACTAAGTGAGAAAGTACGTATGATCTTCTGCAATTAAAAGCAGGAACAGTTTTGTCTCTCCCTCTTATCCAGAAACATAGCTAGAGTATAGTTAAATGAAATCAGTGACTGAATTTTATTTTTAGAACAATACAAAAAAACTTATTTGACATGTCTGTATAGCAAAATAAATGAAAATATATTGTTGTAAAAAATGTCAATCTTTCTCAATAAATTAAACTACTAGTGACCTTTCAAGCCAATGAAAAACAGACAATGGATGAAATATTGTATACACATACGTATATCCATGATGTACACGTATATTTATGTGTTAATTTTCTAACCCAGGAAGTATATATTTTATCTTTTCTGAATGAAACATCTTTGACGTGAATATAAAAATGTTTAACATATTAAGCGAGACTTTTTTAAGGAATTTAAACACTGTAATTTTGAAATAAGTAAACTTTCCATAAAAAGCGAGATGTTCATTTTTCAAGACAACGAATTCTAAATAATTTTCAAATGACTAGACTGTATCATATATGCTAAATATCATTTTTAGTAAGTTTGTCGCCTTTCGCTTGCTATTTTCTGTGAACACTAATAAACTCTATGATAATTTGAATACGTAATGAAGTATACAGAGAGAAAAACCTAGGGAAATTTTGTTGTGAAGGCTGAGAAGCTGAGCATTGGAAATTTTACCTCTCCACAATGGTCCACCTTAACAGAAAAAACAGACATAATAATTAGCTACTATTTAAACTGACTATGAATATCTTCCACTGAAATAGTATATGAAGTATCTATCCTACTCATCATAAAACTAGCGTTAAAAGCCAGGACTATGTTTTGATACAACTTCGTCAGCATTTAATCAAGTGACCAATAATCTTTGGTGCAGATAAGAGAAATTTAAGTGAACAAATATAACTTACCTTATCCACAATACATATCTGCTTTCTTGTTTGAGCATCAAGTACTTCAATCTCAAAGTGCGTAGTTTTTGAATGTTTAACTACTGGAATTGATTTTAGAGGGCCCGCTGAGAGCACAAAATGCGACAAACAGTGGAAGTTTCTCAAGTCATTCTTCAGGATGGACCGTGTAGCTCCTCGGGAAAATATTTCTCTCTTGCGTTCTGAAGCAAGGGGCTTGTGCCTTTTGAACATTGTGTGAATTACCAGGAGAATCTGTCATGTCAACAGAAGACACTTGCCAGTGTGTTCCCTTTGCACCAGTTTAAATACTGTGGGTGAAACCAGGAAAGGTCAAGTGCCATGCCATTCCAAGAGTTCAGTTTTATTTAGCAGGCTTGAAAACAATGACTGATCCTTTTCTATATATAACACACTATTGTAAATTGCTGCAGTGTAGAGGATTACTTTACCAGCATTCCAATTATTTCTTGCTTTCTCCTTTTATCTCTGCTTCTTAATATGGCCACTAGTATCTGAAATTCCAAAGCAAGAAAAGAATAGAGTTTTTATCTCTGAATTCTGCATGCACCTCAAACCAATATATTATTACTGACACATTCACATTTAGATGTATTTAAAATTAGCATAGGGATATCTTATAGATAAATTAAAAAACACCTAGTACATAATTACATAACAAAATTTTGTAGAAGTGTTGCTTAAGAGAAAGATTTGTGGCATGTTTTAAATAGATATAAATAAATATAACTATATAAATATATATTTAATATATAAATATTAAATGTTATATAGCACAATATAATATAATATAAATTACATATACAAATAAACATATATATGTTACAAAAAGGATGAATTCTTCACTGTACAGGGAATAGAAAGATGGAACATCATCTATGAGATTGGAATACGTAGAAAGCAATTTTATAACTTAAGGAAAAATAAGTAAATCTCATTTTAACATTTCTAAACATTATATGTTATTGGCAAATCTTTGAATTGATATAAAAATTTAATACTAAACATTACATTTACCACAGCACTAAGTTATGACAAATTCAAATACTATCATTATGAACAATGAAGAATGTTAAACAACCTGGAAAAAGGGGTTTGTTGAAAAGACTCAAAGCACTTGGATACCTATATATCTGGTGAAGAAACAACTGAAAAATATCCAAAATATATTGTCACTGATTCAAAGGGATATTACAGGAAAATATTCTGAGATTTATTTACAATGAAGACATGAAGAGTCAAGTGGCCAGAATTATAGAGAAGTGAATATATATGTGTGTGTATATATATACATATATATATATGGCTAATATTTACTGTTATAATTAAACAAAATAACATAATGATTTTTAATTGTGACCAAACATTATGCAATGAAGATCCACTTACACATTGTGCAGTTATCATTTTCATATTCTAGACAACCATTACATTCAATATGTAATCTTTTAAAAACAGAGAAGACAAAAATATATATATGTTTGTGTGCCTGTTACACATACACACGTGTTGTGCAATTTCACCACCCAAGTTGCACAACACTCCATCCCTTTTCTCCCACAGCTCAGATCTAATCCATTAGAAACCCAGAACACAGTCTTCTCACCATCCCACAGCGACCTTCAAAGCATCAACCTCACCTGTGTTGCTTTTCCAAACTAGTCTTTCTGTGTGAATACTGGGCGATCTATTATCATTTTAATATAGCAGCTAGATTGATCAGGCTCTATGCAAAAGCAGACCTTGCAATAATCTGCTCAACACACTGCAGAGTCTTTCTATTTTATGTAGCAAAAACTCCGAAGTTCTCCGCGAAGGTCTGTAGGATCTGCATCATCAGCACCTTGTTATATTTCTGATCTCATCCCTTAATCTATCTATCTACAGTGCCTAGCACAGTGTCTGGTACACATTAGGTGCCCAATAAATATATATTAAACAAACAATCAGTAAATGTATCTCAAAGGTGTAGCAGAATGGGGTGATGCTAATAGCATGCTCAGGTAAACTACCATCTTATACTAAAATGACTAAACATATCCTGTAGGTCTCTCCAGATATAGTTTCTATTTAAAAAAAGGAGTAGTCTAAAGGACACAGGAGTTGAACTGAAAGAGCTCCCATTGCCAAAGTTGGAAAAATACAAGCAAGAAAATAAATGCTGATGATAATGGATTCTAACTCAAAGAGCATTATAAATATCCATGAGTCCATACTGTTATGAATAAATGATAAATAAATAAATAAAGATAAAAGGTGGGTTTTCCTTACACAAGAATTCCAGATAGTATATATAGATACTCTCTTCCTGCATGTGGATTTCACTTAGTGACACACTTACAAAAATAATGAATGGAAGGGAAAATAGAAACGTTATGGAGGAGAAAACTGGAAGGTAGAGAGCATTTTAACCAAGAGGCCAAGTTTAAGATCACCATGAAAAGTCATGGTGATATCATGTACCCAATGATATCATGAGGTGAAGACATTTCACCTCTGTGGTACTCTTCCAAAAGTTCACTTCCTCAGTCTAACCTTGAGAAAAATCAAGACAAACACAAATTGAGAGACAGTCTACAAAATACTTACTATTTTGAAAAACTCTCAAGAATTTGAAAAAGAAGGAAAAATTGAGAGACTGTAACGGATCAAAAGAAAATCTGTGGTAGCATGACTAAAAAATTCAATGGTGTCCTGTTTCCTGGAACAGAAAAAGAAATCAGTGGAAAAACCTGTGAAGTAAGAATAACATTTGTATATTAATTAATAGTGTTGTATCAATGCTAATTTCTGAATTTTGATGAATATACCATTGCTATCTAAGATGTTAAAATTAGGGGAAGCTGGGTAAAAGTACACACACAGAAAAACCTCTCTATACCTCCTTTTCAATGTTTTTGTAAAATTACTCCAAAATGAAAAGTATAAAATAAATATACACCCATCCCAACACATAAAATAAGGAATAGATAAAGAGAAAAATGGAACTGAAAGACATTTAAAATAAGAAACTTTCAGATTTTCATCTGTGTCAATCACTCAAGTTAAAAATTTTGGAAGAGAATAAAAATCACTTTAGATCTTATGCTACTTATTATTTCATTATGTATTTTGGAAGTAGTTTTAAAAATAAAGTGATTTATATTTGCTATGGTGTTCTCACAAGATTATTGCTAAATAGATCATAATAAAAATAACACCCTTAATTAATATTTGTTTAATACTAGACCTAGAATATCACTTTGTAAACTAGATTTCAATTTAAAATATATTTAAAATAGAAAAAAAAGGATTACTAAAAGATGCAATCTCAAATCAGAACCTTTATTCTAATTGCATTTATTTATAGTAAAGTGTGAAGGAGAAGAGTTAAGATACTATTGTTCTTTACCTCCATATTTTTCATTCATTTTTGACAGAAAGTTACCCATTTCAGTATATTTTCCATTTGAAGTACCATTTTAAAATATTAGATTATTTTAAACAATTAACAGGCTAATTTTTTGGAGCAGTTCTAGTTTACAGAAAAAAATACATAATTGAATGTGCAGAATTCCTATATACTCTTCCTCTTCTGCAACACAATTTCTTCATTAGTGTGGAATTTTGCTACAACTGAACCAATATTGACAGATATTTCTTAATTAAAGTGCATACGTAGTCTTTGTGTTTACAGTTCTTTGAGTTTTGACAAATGTATAAAGTCATGTCTCCACCTTGATAAGATCATACAGAATAGCTTCACTGACTTGAACATGTCCTGAGTTCCAACCTCCACTGTTCCCCTGTCCCAAACCCATTGGTCACAACTGATCTTGGTGCTATCTTCAAAGTTTCACTTTTTCCAGAATATCATTAATTAAAATTACATGATATGTAGTATTTTGAGAGTGGCTTTTTTCATTTGGCTGTAGGCTTTTAAGTTTCCTCCACACTTTTTCATAGTTTGATTTCTCTCTCTCTCTCTCTCTCTCTCTCTCTCTCTCTCTCTCTCTCTCTGTCTCGTGTGTGTGTGTGTGTGTGTGTGTGTGTGTGTGTGAATAATCCCTTCGTGTATGGGTATACCACAGTTTTTTTATTCATCCATTTATTGAAGGACATCTTGGCTACAGCTATAAACATGCATGTTCAGGTTTTTTTGTGAATATAATTTTTAATTTATTGAGGCAAGTAACTAGGTGTATTAATCCTGGATGGAATGATAGGCCTATGTTCAGCTTTATATGACCCTATCAGACTGCCTTCCAAAGTAGTTGTACCATTTTTCATTCCCACCAGCAATAAATGAGAGTTACTCTTGCTCCATCTCTTTATCAGAATTGGATGAAGATGTTGTCAGTGTTTTTGATTTTGGCCATTTTAATAGGTGAGACATAGTATGTCATTGTTTTAATATGCAATTTTCTAATGGCAAATGTGAAACATTTTTAGGGAGCACCTTTTTTTATGTTTATTTGCCATCTATATATCTTCTATGGTGAAATGTCTGTTCAGATTTTTTGTCCAATTTGTAATTTTTCTTCTTACTGTTGAGTTTTAAGAGCTCTTTGTATATTTTAGATATAAGTCCCTTATCAGATACGTGTTTTCCAAAAATCTTCTTCCAGTCTGTGGCTCACCTTCTCACTCTCTTAACATTATCTTTTGCAGGGTAAAAGCTTTCCATTTCAGTGAGGCCCAACTTATCTTTTTCTTTTTTTTTCATTCATGGATCATGCTTTTGGTGTGGTATCTAAAAGGTTATCACTAAGCTACAGATTACCTGGATTTTCCCCATGTTATCTTCTACCTTTCTAAACCTGAGTAGTTATAATACTAGTTCACAGGAAAATGAAATTTATTCATAATAATCACAGTAACAGGCAGTGTTTAACCTAGTTCCATTAACACCAACAAATGTCTGCAAGCATACTATACTCTTCCCCTGTGAAGTTTATATGGTCTTATTTTTTCTCCAACTTTCCCAATTTTAGTGATACCAATGAACTATGAAATGGGCTCTGAATCAGCAAGCCAAAAGCAGATAGGAAGAACCTTAGTAATACAAAAATAAATTGTTTTCTGACTCCCCAGAGGATATGAACTTTCCCAAAATAATATTTTATATGCTGATCTATTATACAAGTTTTCTGAAAGTCCTGAACCTACTAAGTGGCTGAAACCACTGATATTAACATTTCAACTAATACATAATAAATGAAAAAATATACATAGTAACTGAAAAACTATTTTGGCCACATGAAATAAATCACTTGTAAAAGAAGTAAAGGGACATAAGAGCAAAGCAGGTGTTATTATAAAGTTTCCATTTTACATTTTTGACCAACAGATTAGGATAGCTGATCTAAACCAATTATCAGTAAAAAAAATAATGATAAATGAATCAGTTCAAATTACAGACAAATCCTAGTTGCTGTATTCAAAAAGGCAGTGTGGGTGAAATGTAGGGGGAAGAGGTCTGGTATTAAAGAAAGAGATGTGGCTTCTTATTCTAACTCTGCCAGGGTGAGCTGTGTGATATTGGCTACACTAGGTAACCTCTCTCAAAAGTAGTTATAATGAACGTTCACAAAATGAGTACATTCTCATGATGATCTCTAATGACCTTTATGACTATGATTTCTAAGTCATATTTATTTATTGATTGATTTTTCTTTTTTTCAAGTTTTGTAATTGAAATTCCAGTATGTGAGTGATGAATCATTCAATTCCACACCTGAAAGTAACAGTACACTGTATCCAAATAATAGTTAAAAGACTGCTTCCTGTTTAAAATCAGCCATAAGAGAAAAGAAGAAATAGAATCTCCATAATAGTTTTCCCTCACAATACTACTGGACAGTTAAGTAATGCTTGTAAATCTGTGATGTTACTCTTAAATCAGACTGGAGTGCAAATATCTCTACTTCACCAAGTGCTATGGTGAAATTAGTGGTTTTCTGAAAGGCACATCCGTTGGTCTGAGATTTAATTTTTGTAAAGAAATTTGAGTAAAACAAAGTCTCATCTTTTGAGTACAAGGCTCAAATTTTTTGTAAAATCAAAATATCCATCCATGGAAGAGGAAAAATGAAAAAGAGGGGATACAATTTAATTTCATGGTTTCAAGCAAACTATGCATTTCTGTTTACCTTTATTGTATTTATTTATTATTTATTTATTTATTTATATTTTTAAAAATTTTATTTTAGTGAAAGAGAGAGAGTGCACATGAGGGGGAAAGGGTGGGTGGGGGGGGAGAAAGAGAGAGAGAGAGAGAGAGAGAGAGAGAGAGAGAGTAAAGCCCAAGCAGGTCCCACCCTCAGTGCAGAGCCCTATGTGGGGCTCAATCCCACAACCCCAGGATCACAACCTGAGCAGAAATCAAGGGTCAGTGGCTCAACTGACTGAGCCACCCAGGCACCCCGTGTTTATTTATTTATTTTTCTTAAATTTAGAAATGACTATTTACTAAAATGTTTCCTTTGGATTATTAATACAAATTACAAACTTATCACAAACCATTCAATTTCAGTCATTACTTCAGCTCTGCTTCACTCCCCTTCATTGCAGACTGTGCTTTTATTAGGACAGTTGGCTAGACCCTCTCTTGTGTTCTTTGAATCATTCCTGGAGAGTTTCCAGATCATTCAGGCCTGTCCTTCCCCAGAGCCTGTCTTAAGATTGCAGTTGTTCTGTGATGTGTGGTGACACAGGCCACCCTTTATTTTGGGAGCCAAGCTCATAAGTATGCCTCTTTCTTTCAGGAATTCTCTGTCAGGAATGGTGTGGACCATTGACCTTTTTTCCTCAAAGTTCAAAGAAGGACTGAACAATTCCTATACAATTATTGTTTCCTCTACTTTGGTAGGTTGTGGGGAAATCATGGTCACACAAAAATTTAAGGTTCAGTGTGAGAATTGAGAACTCAGTTTGTTTATTTTTTATTACATGAAGCTGCTTTTTTCATTCTGGTGGGAGATTGAGGCAGGTGCCCTTCTTTGGTTTCATAGATCTTCACGAAAACCTAAAGTACATCACAGAGATGAGGCAGTACAGGGTGAGGGTATTAACTATCCTCATCATTTAAATGCACATGTAAAACAAATCCTTAAAAATGAGATGTTTGAAGTGCATTTTCAACTGGAAGCAGAATGATTGACTATCAATATTTGAAACACCATCTTATTTTATGATTCTGTGGGATTGTCATATTGTTTTCATTTTGATGCATTTTACACCACAATATTTACATAATTTAATCTACTTAGAAAAGGTTACATCAATGCTGAAGTAGGTGGTATTCACAGAATAAAAGCCAATCCTCATTCATACCAGGCTTATTATGGTCCAGGCAGTGTACTCCATGCTTATCCACACAGCAACTGGATAAGGTGGTTTTTTATCCTAATTGCAGAAACTGAGAGAGAGAGAGTTTAAGTAAATTGACCAAAGTGATAGTCAAAAAGTAGTCACTAACCAGTCTAAGTTCCTGATCGCTTCCCAGTATGACTTTTCATGACTACATACATACAGGTACATAGCCAAGTATATATAGCTAGGGGACTCTTATTTACTTTTACATTCAATGCTTGTGACTGAAAAATGGTAGACACATACACATTTTTCAAAGGCACACTTTCAAACCTTAGGGATTCTTCACTCACAGTATCATCTATGTGAATATGTTTTTGTATACAAATGTGTGCGTGTGTGTGTGTGTGTGTGTGTGTGTGTGATGACAGGGCAATCAGTACTGTTCTTTGGAGGGTTTACTATTAATGAAATAGCAGATACAATGTCCCTTGAAAAACACATAGGCTCACACTTCTCTGGCTTTTTATTCACTCTAAATTTGCCCGATGAGTCACTTTTCTGCCATTCTTAGATCACAACTATTCTGGGATTTATATTGGGCCATAGTGATACCTGGAGTTATGCAATTTTCTTAAGGACTGAAGTAGCCACTGAAGGGTCATTATATTTGCTATATAAGAACATTAAACTGCACTGTGTTGAATAGTCATTTTATTCTGTCTTCTGACTTGATATACAATGCAGTTTTTATAAAAGAATTACATTTTCTTCACATTTCAGGATTCATTTCAGTTAATGTATTTGTGAAATAATACAGCATAGTAGCTAATATGTAGTAATGGCATTTAATAAAATTTAATGAATAAATTAATTCATAGCAATAAATATGCTTAAGACAGTTTAAAGAGATCAATAAAATATAGTTTTATGTTTGTAAGTATAGTCAATATCACTATTGGGGTAGAATGGTGTGGGACCAAAACATTTCTTTGATTACATTTATGAAGAAAGATCCAGTCAAAAACAGTCTTACTTAAACCCTGCCATGTCTGTCTCCACTGAAAGAATGGAGTGACACTGGGTGAATAAGGAGAATCACTTATCAGGACGATATAAAATCAAGTTTAAGTATCTTTTATTCTAGGAGAATATATGATCACATAAATAGTGAAGAATGGCATTTCTTTGCAGTTGAAACCAACTAATAAGGAATAATAGAATTACAAAGACACCACTTTGCTACCATCACAATTTTTTTCCAGGGAAAAATCTTCAATAGACAATAAAACAAGATATTCTCATAGTTTTAAAGTGTCTCCCCATAAAGTAGTCACTAATTACAGAATAAAAATGTGATATTTCATTGAAGAAGCTTGGCAGCCATCACAATAAGTGGTATATTTTAACATAAACAAAAATGGGATAAACTGATGCCTTGTATCCCCTGATATGACTTGCAGAGAACATAATATTGACTCTGTAATATTCCTTCCAAAAAACAATTGTTCATTCTAATCATAAGAAAATGTCAGATAAAAATAAACAAGACCTCTGGACTAAATTCTTCAAAAGTACAGTGTAAAAGAATGAGTCAATAACTCTTCCAAACGAAGAAAGACTAAACAAACATGAACAACAACTAGTATTTAATTCTCTATTAAAAGCGGGATCAGGAAAAAAACTTTCAGTTATAAAATAAATAAATCATGGAGATATAATGTATGCATAGCAGCATAGGAATTAGTCAATAATATTGGAATAATTTTGTATGGTGACAGATGTTAACTAGAATTATCATGGGGATCATTTCATAATGTACAAAAATATGGAATCACTATGATGTATCCCTGAAACTGATGGGATATTGTGTCAATTATACATCAAAACAAACAGACAAACAAAAGGATGAATTTGAGATCATTGAAGAAACAACAAATTATATATTAAATAACATTATTGTATAAAAATTTATTGTGCTAAGTTTGATACGTCTATCATAGTTCTGAAAGAGAGTGTACTTAGGAAATAAATGCTGAATTATTTAGGGGGAAAGGGCCATGACATCTGAGACTAACTCTCAAATAGTTTAGGAAAATTCATACAAGTCAAAAATGGTAAATTTGGGCTAAGGGTGTTCTTTGTATTATTATTGTTACTGTTTTTTAAGCTAGTTACTATTTAAAAATAAGAAGTACTTTTGTTATAAATGAAGAAGTTATTATATGGAACACTCAGAAGAGATGAAAGATAAGTACACTAGGGTATAAGCCTTTAATTTAATATATATTCCACATTTGCAATGAGATTAGACATAAACAATAGTAGCTATATGCAGTTTTCCGAAAATCTGTGATATCTTGCAACTTTTATCCTCCTGGTAAGTTTATTGGTAGTTTTACATCTTGGCTAGTCTTCAGTGCCATGACTTTCACCATTATGATATCACATCATTTATATTTTAGTGCAGTCCACACACGAAAGGCACTCAATAAATTATAGAAATGAATAATTACCATAAAATTACTATTCAATTCACTTTTCACCAACTACCTTATACTGGTATCAGTATGAAACTATGAAAGAAACTATGAAAAAATGCCATAAAAGTAAGCATCATTTTTCTCCTAATATTAGAGTTATTTCTCAAGACTCTTCTTTTGTCTGCAAAGATTAATAAATTGGCAGGATGGTTTTATAAACACCCTAAAATTTAGCTCTAAATATCACATAGATCATCTACTCAGTGCTAAAAAATAATATGTTAATTATTTAACTCCTGAATGATAAATACATTTTAATATGTTTATAATTAGGTATGTTTACATTAATATTATTTTAACTATGAAATAAACCTGAATAAGTATATCTACCAAACAAGTGTTATGTTTATTTACTCTGGTTAATCAGTCTTATTATTATGCCCATTAACCTTAAAAACACTAAAGCCAAAATAAATCAATGAAAGTTAAAACTTTTGAAGGTTAAATGCTAATGAAAAAGAAAAGTAAATATATGTATATAGACCTACATGAAATTATTCACATGTATCAAACTATAGAGAGAAAAATCATATCTTAATAATAAAAGTTAACTGGAAATTATTATATGATATAAAATCATTTCTCTCCTCTTCACTTATAGGAAGAGACTTTGATTATTTGTTAGGAAAGGGGCTAATCTTTACTCTTCATCTACTCCCTGCACATCTGTATTTAGCTGAACATATCTGAGTGTCTGAGTCTTTTTCCCCTTTATTCCTTCAACATTTTTACCCCACTCTGTTGTCTCCCAAATGTTGAATATTCTGCACATGACAATAAGAAAATATAAACAGTGGTAAGAGAAGTTCCACATCTGTCAGTAAACTGCCTCTGTGCCTATGTGTATTCCTACTTTTTTATACTCATAATTACAGGATTAACCATTCTCCCACCCAAGGTCAGAACTTCCAGTTGTATACTCCCATTTCCTTTTGCCGGGTGAAGAACATTGTTCCAGAAATTACCTCTCAGTTTTCCATTTCATCAATTTTTACTTCTTTTTACTGTATCATTAATATCACCTTAATACACATGTCATCATATTCCTTATATCTAAAAAAAATAAAAACTTTGTTTTTACCCATATCTTCTCCAGCTAGATACCCCTTATTCATATGTTCCTCTTTCAATAGAAACGTACAAAATTGTATTTGAAATCTTTGTCCCATTCTTTTTCCTTCTATTCCCTTATGCACTCATTTTAATATGTCACTTGCTCATACCCAGCTGTTCTTAACAAGATCACCAGTGTTGTCCATTCTTGCAAACCATTTTCAGTTATCGGTCTTCAGTGTTCTAAGCAGTCTGCAGCATTTAATGCAGTAAGTCTCATTCTCTACAACATCTTCATCAGGTGCCTGGGTGGCTCATTCGGTTCAGTGTCTGACTCTGATCATGGATCATGATCCCAGGATCTTGGGATCAAGCCTCATGTTGGGCTCTGTGCTGAGCGTGGAGCCTGCTTAAGATTCTCTCTCCCTTCTTCTCTTTCTCCTTCTCCTCCTCCTCCTCCTCCTCCTCCTCCTCCTCCTTCTCCTCCTTCTCCTCCTTCTCTTTCTTCTTCTTCTTCTTCTTCTTCTTCTTCTTCTTCTTCTTCTTCTTCTTCTTCTCCTCTCCCCTTCCTGCTCACTAAAATAAAAAAAAA
>NW_024412376.1:115943653-115973138 GCF_014898765.1 Herpailurus yagouaroundi | reverse complement strand
CCAAGGATTGCTTTCTAGAATTCTTCCTGAACCTTTAAATGCTGCTGCTCTTCCCTTGGGTTCATCCAAAAACTATTGTTTTCTCCATGTACTATCACTGTCTACCTACTCTTATATTGTTTTATGGCTTTTCCTTTATTTAATAAATATTTATTTAGTATATGTTATGTGTCAAGCACTGTGTTGAATGGTAGGGGTGTATCAATGAACAAAAGAATCAAAATCCTGCCCTCTGAAGTGCACATCCTATTGGGTAGAAAGACTTGTAATACATAACAAACTATATAGTATAGTATAAGGTAGCAGATATTAGGGAGAAAAATAAATCAGTCCTAAGAAAAGTTTGCAGTTTAAGATAGACTTGACATGGAAGACCTTGGGGGGTGGAAGGCATTTGAGCAAAGGCAGGAAGAAAGTAGAATAGTAAGCACAGGAAGGTGTATAATTTTAAATATGGCTTACGCATGGGAAAAAAATAATCTTGGACTTAGAGCTCCAGTTCTGGCCTGTACCCTGAACTCTACATTCCCACATCCAACTACCTACTTATCTCTTAGAGAAATGACCTAAAAGGCATCTCAAATATAACATGCCTAAAAGCAGAACAACTTCCAAGAATCCTTATTTTCTCCAACAAACATTCTCCCTGTAGTCATTTACATTTCAGTAGATGGTAATTCTGCTAGTTTTTCTGGCCAAAATCCATATTTCAACTTTACCTCTCTCCTTTCCTACATCCTATAGCCAGTCCATATGCAAATGCTGTTGACTTTACTTTTTAAAAAATATCTGGAGTGTGAGTATTTTCATGCTCTTCAGAGAAAACTGTGAAAACGTCCTATCTCTCAAGACATCATCATCATCTCTCATTTTGAATGTGGCAGTAGCCTCCAAACTGCTGTTTCTTGTTCTAATCTTATTTCTCAAAAGCCAGTCTTCACACAAACCAAAGTGCTCTTATCATCTCCCTAAAAAATAGGCACCAATAGAACATCATGTGCTGCAGAGGCTTGTATGGCTGGAGCCCTAGTGTCCTGTTTGTTTGTTTGTTTGTTTGTTTTTCCATCAGACTCTCTGCTCATTCTTTCCATCACTCATGCCTAGCTATTTCTACAAAACATAACCATCTCTCCCCTTAGGTTTGCAACTTGTCTTCTCTCTTCTTGGAATGCAGCTACTCAGATATTTGCAAGAATACTTAAAAAACGTTTTGTTAGGTCTCTCTTTAAGTATCACCATTTCGGAGAGGACATTGCTAACCACTCCATCTCTGTTGCCACAAGTCTGAGTCCTTTCCCACCTTTATTTCTTCTGAGCACATATCACCATTTGACGACATGAAGTATGCATTTCTATTTTTGTTTTTGTCTTTCTTTCATCTACACTAGTATGTAAACTCCGTAGAGCAGGAATTAGTGTCTTCTGTTTAATATTGTACCTTCCAAGCCAAGAACAATTGCCAGCCACATAGTACGTATGTGAGAATTATTTATTGAATGTATCTTGAACAAATTAAATGTGAAACAAGCAATTTAAATGTGCTATAGGTTATTGTAATTGAAAGTAGTCTTACGATCTAGTTATTTTATAACTATCAAAATCAAATATATATATAAAGTTATATATATTTAAAGTTCATATATTTTTTTCTTGATGTAGAAAAGAAAATATGTAAGAAAACTGAGACCAGCAGAAATGACGCTTTTCACACCTCTGACAATTCTTAAAAGAGTTTCTGAGATTTTTTTTCTTGTTTTCTCAGATTATATTATGTAAGAAAATAATATAGAAGAACTAATATTCCTTGGCTATCAATCTAAAGAGATATCTTGAATTTCCATAAAAGTAAGTGGAAAAAGTATGGATACATACAGACTATCTCAGTTTTGAGAACAGAGACAAATACTGACTACCTAATTTATTCAGCCACGATTTAATTTTAAAAATTAAGTGACACATGCTTATGTGTCACAATTCTTTCAAAAAGATTTTTGGTAATTATGAAATAATTCTTCCACTCTCTCTCTCTTTCTGCCCCTTCCCCATTCATTCTCTCTCTCCCTCTCTCTCTCTCTCAAAATAAATAAACTTAAAAAAATATTTTTAAAAAGGGCGGCTCCTGGGTGGCTCAGTCGGTTAATCATCTGACACTGGCTGACAACATGATCTCATGGTTTGTGAGTTTGAGCCTCACATTGGGATCTCTGCACTGACCGCACAGAGCCTGCTTGGGATTATCTCTCTCCCCCTTCCCTCTCTCAAAATAAATAAATAAACTTAAAAAAATATTAAAAAATGAAATATTTCTTTCAACTAAATAATGCATATTTTATTTAATCCACTATACTGGCAGCTTCTCATTTTCTCCTAATCCACAACATAATTACATAGCAGTATTTTCATCAAATTTCTAAATATTCATTTTTCTCTTGTGAAAATCAGCCTCCAGCATTCTTTAGTATTTCATATTCTCTGTGTTGATGCTTGTTGAATTCGCAAAACTAAATGATCTACTGATCCAGTTACTTTGATAAAGAATAATATTAAACAGAATACTGACATGAAAAATATAGATTTGATATAGACTGGAAAATAAATATTTTATCAATACAGTGAGAAACATATGGGTCATGAAACTATTCTCCTGGTACTAAAAATAAGATTGTTTACATTTTGCAGAGTGACAATATATTTTGGGGGGTTAAAACCTGGTACTTATGGCTGCTTCAGAAAACAGATTTGAAATTTCCTCTTTATAATTATTTTCCCTTATCTGCTCATACTAGTATTATGCTACATAAAGTGTCAAAGTTTTACATCAGTTTAACAGCATATTCATCACATATGCATGTTGCTCAGAATCACATCTTCATGCTACACTGCTTGTCTTTCCAACTTTATAAAGTTTGGCTAATTTTTAAGGATATTCTATTTAGATTAATCAAGCAGAAGATACCATTCATATGGCTTTTCCTAGATTCATAAATTCTCTGTTGGAAAGGAATTTAGGAACGACCTTTCAAAGTCATAGGATCTTTGTTCTGCTGGTTACAATTTAATTAAGAAAAAAAAACCAACTAATTTCACTTGAAAAATATTGTTTAATCCTTATATTCAATTGCAGATTCAAATTTACGTTGCATATTCTGCATCTCTTTTTAAAAAAATGAAATACATGTTTTTTTTTCTAAGTTTCTTAATAATCACATGCTTTAAAACAATTAAATACTTAATAATTATATTTTACTTGAAGAACTAATACCGGCATGTAACAAATAAATTGGCGTTTTTAATAAATGCTCCAGCACTATCATTAGTCACAATCTTAAACTGTCTGTGGTAGGTCATATTGCACTTTGAAAGCTCCATTGTGTGGAAAAGCTTCCAGCGCATTGTGCTATTTTGATTGTGTCATCATTAACTTAGCAAATGACTAAGTCATATGCTATGAGACAATGCTTGCTTTTAATATAGAAGGAAGGAAATAGCTACGTTCTTGCTTCAAATTATGTTAATACAAGTTCAAAATGCACTTCAGAGAAGCATGCAGATATGTGTATTATGTTTTGAGGTGCCCCGATGTTGGAAAACAAGCAGCAAATAAAGTTGCCACATTTTTTGTAATGCCATTTCATATTCTTACCAATAATCTTGTTACTCAAAAGCAATCATGTATAATAACTTTTATCTTCATTAAATAGAATTTGATACTACAAAACAGGGTAGTTAGGAGGTTTGACAGTTATAAACAAAGTACACCTGGGCTTGACCTCAAGTCTTTTGAGGAAAGTTTAATGACCACCTGTATTTCAACCAAAACAATTTGTTTGGTGGAAGATAAGACAAGAAGTGAAAATATTTATAAGCAAAATTTTGGAGTGTGTGCAGGATGGAAGATGTATGTTGAAGATTTAATCCCAGCAGATGTCCAATCCGTGTTTGTGCCTGTTTATGTAGGTGTAGGGGGTATTGTGTAGCTATGACAGGAAATGTACATATTCCAATGTGATTATATGTGTAGGTTTTAAACATTTTATTTTTGAAGTTTATTAAGAATTATATATACGTTAACATATATTACATATATGTTCATAATATATACATAATAACATATATTACTAATATATATTACATGATAATATATACATAATAATATATATTACATGATAATATATACATAATACATGATAATATACACATAATATATATTATAATTATATATTAATTATATATTAATTATCCTTAATATTTATATTAAGAAATATCCTTAATATTTATATTAAGAAATATCCTTAATATTTATATTATATTAAGAATAATATATCACATACCTTTAAAGTTTAAAGTGTATTAACCTTTCCCTGAATTTCAAATTATTTATCTCTAAACACTATATTGTGTTGTGTTTGGACACCACTTTTCAATATTTAAAAGCAGCATATGTTCTCCCAAACATTCTATTCTTGAGATTTAGGTATATGCGCGCATGTTGTCAGTAATGATTCCAATAGAAGAAAATGGTCATCAATTATTAGATCCGACATTCTATTTTTTTTCATGTAGTAAAATTTATTTGTGATTTGATACTTAATATTTGTATTACATATTTTTTCAGAGTTTTGGGGTTTTTTCTTCATTTTTTTTTCTTTTACAAACAATTTTACAACAAAAAAAAATACACACACATCACTTTTGGTATGCACATCAAACTATTTTACTATGCTAAATACCCAGAAGTACAATGGCTATGCCTTAAGTGCAGGCATGTTAAATTGTGATGGAAAATAAAGATTGTTTCCCAGAATTGTTGCTTAAATTTCAACATTCAGTAGAAGTGTCTAAAATCTTCATTGCTCTACATTTTTCTGCTTTTGATAGTGTCATATGCTTCATTTTCCCCAATATATTGTGTGCAGAATGGGTTTTCACTATAATCTGAATTTTCATGTCTGAGATTATTCATGAGATTGAATATGTGTTCAAATACTTTTGATGATATACTTTTCCTTTTTTGTTAAAATCATCTCAAGATTTTTGTTTATGTTTTATTTTGAATAGTTTGCTCCTTTAAATTATTTGCAGAGGGTCTTTACATTTTCTGTATTTAAATCTTTTTTTTGATTATGCATATTGTTAAGATATTCACCAAACTTCTTACTTGACATGTCTCACCCTTACTTTCTTAATTTCAAGGTTGCCTAATTTATAAAATTTTTTCCCATGCTTAATTACTTTTGGATCTTTAAAACTTTTATTTTGCTGAACTAATACAGCTTGTCTCCTATATATTATTCTATGGTTTTAAAATTTTGCTTTCTAAATATATCTTCATAATTCATTAAGAATTGATTTTATATATAATGAGTGGCTCATTTCTTCCCATGTGTAATAAATGGATCCAATACCATTCACTTAATAATTCACTATTGCTCTGATAATCTGCACTATCAGCCTTACAGGTATGAATTTCTCATATAAATAGTGATCTGATTCTGTGGATACATAAGTTGCCCATTCCTGCAACTATAGCATTGGTTTTAAAAAGCCTCATAAGTTGCTATGATATACACTAAGACAAATCCTCTCATTTGATTGTTCTGCTGGAGTATCTTGTATATGTTTGACTCCTTTCTATTTTATGTTAGTTTTTGAATTATGCCTTAAGTTCCATGAGAAACTTGAATGTGATTAAAATTTGGAGAAAATAACATTTTTATTCATTGTAATAATTTTCCTATGATTTATATTTTTCTTTGAATTGTCTGCAAATGGTAATACTTCAAGTCCTGTGCTTTTTTTTTTTTTTTTTTTTTCGTTTTGCTGGTTAGGATTTGTAACTCATTTTTAAAAAGAAATTGTGAGAGAGGCGACAGCAAGAAGGTGGAGTAGGAAGCTCCTGACTTTCCCCCCTCTCAGGGACACCATTGAGAAAACAGCTACACATGAAACAATTCCATTGGAGGGAAATCTGAAGACTAGCTGAGTGACTCCTTCACGTGGGGTGACTGAAAAGAATGCTCACATTAAAATGAGTAGGAAAAGGGGCTCCTGGGTGGCTCGGTGGATTAGGCGCGGGACGTCAGTTCAGATCTGGTGGGTTCCAGCCCCTGTTGGGGTTCTGTGCTGACAGCTCAGAGCTTGGAGCCTGCTTTGGATGGTGCCTCCCTCCTTCTCTGCCCCTCCCCCACTCATACCCCTCTTTCTCTCTCTCTCTCTCTCTCTCTCAAAAATAAATATTTAAAAAATGTTTTTTAATAAAAATAAAAAATAAATAAAAATAAAATGGGTAGGTAAAACTGAGATACACTTATACTTTAAACCCCACCCCTAGTGCAGAACCTTAAAATCAGGACAGAAACCTCAACTCCCAGCTTCTTCTTGAGGAGCAAAGTGTTTGGAGTGCACATTTAACACCCAAACTTTTATGGCTGCCAGACAAGGGACTATTAAATCAACTAGTTCTGAGAGCTGATGAGGTTTTGTGTTGGCAAGACTCTTGGGGACCATGTTAAACAAAGAGACAATGTTGAACAGAAACCTCCAGCAGCACCAGCGCAGAAGGACCCGGCAAAAAGGCAAGGTTCCCAGTTGCTCCCTGGGTGCAGTTTGACTGCATACTTTCCCAGCCGCTGCCTAAGGGTCAGGTTTCTAATTAGCCTGCATCCAGGAGCTGATTGGGAACCGCCAGAAGCCTGAAGGACTCTCAGATACTTCTTCACCTCCCATCTTCCCCTCCCAGCTCACTCCAACAATAAAACAGAGTCGCCAGATTCTCCCTAAAAAGAGCATGTGCAAAATCTGAAAGGCTGCCATTCAAGGGATGGGCTCCTAAGTCACATATCTCTGGGAGCTGATGGAGCTCAGCATTTTTGGATACCACAGCACACAGTGCATGAAGAGGCAGTTTTATATGGATGCACGATTGGCTATTCCTCCTGCCTGTTCCCTGCCTTTGGGGCACTGACTGCACTTGGCATACCCTAGTCTCCTGGGGACAACTAAGAACAAAGGCTAGGAATTGGAAAAGCACAGAGCCTCTAAAAGCAGAAGAATCTCATGCCAGGCTGAGGATTTTTGCATCTATATTCATCAGGGATTCTGGCCTGTACTTTTCTTTTCTTGTAGTATCCTTACCTGGCTTTAGTATCAGAATAATGCTGGCCTTGTAAAATCAGGTTGGAAATGTTCCTTCCTATTAAATTCTTCAGAAATAATTAGAGAAGGATTAGAATTAGTTATTTTTTTTTTTTTTTAATTAGTAGAATTCACCATCTGATCCTGGACTTTTCTTTTTTGGGAAACTTTGTAGTACTGCTTCATTCTCTTTGTTATTGATCTTTTCATATTTTCTATTTCTTCATGGTTCAGTCTTGGTAGGTTGTATGTTTCTAAAATTTACCCCATTCTTCTAGGTTATCTAATTTGTTGGTGTATGATTGTTCACAACAGTCTCTTCTTATCCTTTGTGTTTCTGTGGTATACAAATTAGTGTCTCCTCTTTCATTTCTGATTTTATTTATTTGAGTTTTCTCCTTCTTTTCCCTTAGTCTAACTAAAAACTTGTCAATTTTATCTTTTCAAGAAACCAATTCTTAGTTTGTTGAGCTATTATCTTCCTAGTCTCTATCTAGTTTTTTTCTGCTCTAGCTTTGTTCTTCATTTTTTAGCTCCTTGAGGTATAAAGTTCTTTTATTTATTGGAGATTTTTTTAAATATATGAAATTTATTGTCAAATTGGTTTCCATACAACACCCAGTGCTCATCCCAAAAGATGCCCTCCTCAATACCCATCACCCACCCACCCCCTCCCACCCCCCATCAGCCCTCAGTTTGTTCTCATTTTTTAACAGTCTCTTGGCTTTGGCTCTCTCCCACTCTAACCTCTCTTTTTTTTTCTTCCCCTCCCCCATGGGTTCCTGTTAAGTTTCTCAGGATCCACATAAGAGTGAAAACATATGGTATTTATTGGAGATCTTTCTTTTTTCTTAGTGTATACATTTACTGCTATAGACCACTCAGAACTGCTTTTGCTGTATCCCATTAGTTTTGGCATGTTTAACTATATTTCCATTTTTGTTTGTCTCAATATATTTTTTTTTAATTTCTTTTTTGATACCTTTTTTGATCCATTAGTTATTCAGGATTTGGGGTCCAAATGCTCTCAAAATCCACATTTTGCACAGCAGTCCCATGAGGCCACCAAAAGTTCTGTTTGTTTCTTTTTCTTATCAGCAGTAGTCCTCCAACTGGACTTAAATCTACTTTTTGCATTGCTTGCCAAGGCAAGAATCAGACAAATCTCCAAGAAATAAAGAAACTAAAGGTCATCAGTTCAACTGCAAGAGTTTTTACAATCATTGAAAATGTATGCCTTCTTTCCTCCTTCACCTTTTGCAAAAATGTCATGCCTAAAAAATGAATGAATGATTTTCTATTTTAAATTATTTTCCTGATTGTTCTGTGTAAGAGTTAGCCTGTCACAAAGTATACTATCCTATTTTGAAGAAGAAATCTCAAATCTAAAATTTTACAAACTGAACTGATAATAGTTTTCTTGATCTGGAGAAATTAGACCATTTGCATTCATCACATATTTCTCATATATTAATATGGTGAATATGGATTAATTTCTATTGTTTTTATAATTTTCTCTCCTATTCTGTCTTTAACCACTTTCTTGAATTGCTTTGTTTGGCATCCTTTGTGTGTTTTTTTGTTATATTATTTTCTTTCTCTTTATTCCTTTTCCTTTGGAAATTTCATGCTTATTTATATGCATTAGTAGATTAAAAAATTATCACTGACTGTTAACCTTCGGACTCTTGATTTTGGTTCAGGTCATGATCACATGGCTCATGAGTTCAAGCCCTGAGTTCGGCTCTGTGCTGATAGCACAAAGCCTGCTTGGAATTCTCTCTCTCTTTCTCCCTCTGTCTCTGCCCCTCTCCTGCTCCCTCTTTCTCTATCTCTCTCAAAATAAATAAACATTTAAAAAAATTAGCACTCATATTAAACTTAAAAGTGTGAATGCTATTTTATAATTTTTTTCAGTTCTGAAGCAATATAATGAACTTCAGATTTTTTTTGTCTGGTTAATTTCTTAACATCTATATTATTGTTATCCAGTATGCTTATTTTGTATTGATTTATTTATCCCACAATTTGGTATTGTTTTCAGTATTGCTATAAATAGTTAATTGATTAGATTTTCCAAACATTTTCTGTTCCCTTTGATCATGAGTTTTTCTCAAATTTCTTGGATGAATTTTTTCTTTTCTTTAAATTCATTCTTCAATTTTATACAGAGATATTCTGCTGAAAAAAATCTTGTATGCCTTGGTATATCTGGAAACATTTCCCTTTTCTTCATTAGCTTTGCAATCAATATTCAGTTATTTGAAGATATTACTTTGTTATTTATGCTTCCGTTATTACTGTTAAGTTATTAACAGACAGTTTATTTTCATTTTTCTCTAAGTTTCTCTGTCAGCCCTCATTTTTTTTAGGATGATCTGAAGATTCTCTTTTTTAATATTAAAAAAACCATTTTATTAGAAAAAGTTTAAAATATGTAGAAAAGTAACATCCACATGCACTTATCACTTGGATTCAATATTTACTAATTTAGCCATTTTGTGTCCTCTTTATCCACTTCCCATCCATTATTCACCATCCACATCCCTTTCATCTTCTGATTATTTTCAAGCTAATCCCAAATATCATGTCATTTTGTACCTAAATATATTATATCCAGGCCCAAAAGTTAAATATTCTTCAGAAATATTAAAAAATACCTTTGCCATCTATGGAGCATGTGGGTGGCTCAGTCAGTTGGGCTTCCTACTTCAGCTCAGGTCATGATCTCACAGCCCATGACTTCGAGTCCCCTGTCGGGCTCTATGCTGACAACTCAGACCCTGGGAGCCTACTTTGGATTCTAGTGTCTCCCTCTATTTCTGACCCTTCCCTGCTCATACTCTATTTCTCACTCCAAAAATCAATAGACATTAAAAAAATAAATAAATACCTTTGCCATCTAAAAATTTCACAATGTTTCCTTAATAACATTCATTAATAATTCCACAATTATTCCTTAATAACTTCGGAAAAGCTAGTCAGGGTATAAAATTTCCCAAGTTGTCCCATGAACATCCTTTTTGCTAATAGATTGTTAATTTGGTTCAAAATCCAGAGTAGATTCAGACATTGTAATCTACATATTTAATGCAATCCTTATTAAAATACAACTACAATTTTCAAAAAACTATAACAAATAATTCTAACATTTATATGGAACTACAAAAGAGCTCAAATAGCCAAAGCAATTTAGAGAAAGAAAAACAATGCTGGAGGTATCGTAATCCCAGATTTCAAGATATACTAAAAAGTGGTAGTAATTAAAATAGCATGGCACTGACACACAAAAAAATGGACATATAAATCAATGGAATAGAATAGAGATCCCAGAAGGAAACCCATGCTCATATGGTCAATTAAGCTATGACAAAGGAGGCAAGGATATATAATGGGGAAACAGTTCCTTCAATAAATTATGCTGGGAAAAGTAGATAGCTACATGGAAAAGAATGAAACTGCACCACTTCCTAACACCATACACAAAAATAAACTTAAAATGGATTAAAGACCTAACTGTAAGATCTGAAACCAAACAAATCCTAGAAGAAAACAATAGTAATTTCTCTGACATCAACAATAGCAACATTTTGTTAGACATGTTTCTTCGTGAAAGAAAAAAAAATAAACTATTGTAACTACATCTAAATAAAAAGCTTTTGCACAGCAGAGAAAATCATCCACAACAACAAAAAGGCAACCGGAGTGAGAGAAGATACTTGCAAATGATATAGCCAATAAGAGGTTAATATCTAAAATATATAAATAACTTATACAACTTAAAACTAAAAACAAACAACCTGATTAAAAAGTGGGAAAAAGACTTGAATAGACATCATTTTTTTTTTCCAAAAAAGAAATACAATGGCCAACAGACACATGAAAAGGTGCTTAACATCACTAATCATCAGGGAATTGTAAAACTAAAGATCCTCTCTTTATTTTTGTTCTGGAGTTCCCTGAGATATATCTGGATGTGGATGTCTGTTTATTTACCATTCTTGGAAGTCAAGTGGGTTACCAGACTTTGGGAACTGTTTTCATTCAATTATGTATGTAAGTCTTGGTCACTTTCTTTTCAGATATTCACTTTAAGACTAACTTTCTTTGAAAATAATGTGTATTTTTTATATACAATTAGCATTCAGATTCATTTTAATAAATTCATGGCACATAAAAAGATAAAAAAAAACACTATTAACCACAACTCCAAGAAATGATCACTGTTAACATTCCAATATATGCAAGTGTTTATATTTTAATGTGATTTTAAAAAGTATATCATGTTAATACAAAATTATTTAATAGACCATTTTCCAAGTTAATAAGTATTCTTCTACAAAACAATTTTAGTGACTCCATGGTATTATATATCAAAACCAATTTAACCAAATATCCATCTTTTAGATATTTGTCTCCAACTTTCTATTCTTATGCTTTGTTATTAGGATATAATAGTGATAAAAACAGGCAAAATCTTTACTTTCATAAAATGTGCAATCTACTTGGTGAAAATCACTAAATAATATAGAATAGTAAATATATAGTATTTTGTATTGTGCTAAATACTGAGAAAGGCAGATGCATATTATCAGGGTTTGCTGTGTGAAAGATTAGAGTGATCAGGACAGGTTTCTCTGAGAAAATATTTTGATGAAGACATGAATCAGAAACCAGTCACATGGATATCTGGCAGAACATTCCAGAAAGAGAAAACAAGTACATAGTCCTAAAGTGCCAGCATACCATGGGAATGAAGCCAAGTGCTGGATTGAAGTGGACATGATAGAACACTTGGGGATGACATCAGAAGGTGGCAGAGCGCCAGGTCGTGTTGAATTTTAGGGGTCATAGTTAGACAGAATTTACCTTTTACTGGGAAAGAAACGATAAGTCTTTGTGGGATTCTTTTAAAAAAAGGAGTAGTATAATCTGAATTAGTGGCATTTTGGCTCTCTAGATAAGGATAGGGTAATAGGTGGACAGAGAAGCAGGAGATCAGTTAGGAGATTGCTTCAATGCTCAAGGCCAAAAATGATGGACATCTACAGGGAGGCAGCAGTGGGAATTATGCATTGTGTTCAAATTTTGAAACAAGAGGAAATAGGAATTAATGACACGTTGGTTATGAACAATAAGATTGCAGAAGGAGAGTGTTAGGAGTGGGGCAAAGACTTTCAGGAGATCATATTTTTCACTAAGCATTGTGCATATCTCTACTCATTAATTATAAGGCCTTGAACATGAAATGCTCCATAAAAGATATGTACATTTTACATATTTTTCTATTTATTATCAAGTATCTTTCCAGGATGGTTTTTACTAGTTTATGCATTCCTGAGCAGTGTAATGTAACTATTTTCTTTCACACTCCTGAATACTAATTTTGCTATTTTTAATTGCTGTACATTTTATGAATAAAAGTGCATCTCAAAGTGACTTAATGTGCTCTTTAATTAGAACAAATCAGATGGATTTTAAACAAACTTAAAAAACTTGCGGTAAAAAACTGTAAGATTCTTTCTGTTTCTTATTTTATTCTTTATTATAAATTAGTGTCCACATCTTTAATTCATCTAATGAATAAGGGCCTAACATTTGTCGTTTCTTGCCCACAGGACATTTTAATCCTCTAACAACTTTGAGGAATTTTCTATTATTTCCATTGGGCATAATTCCCCAATTTCTTTTCTTTCTTTTTTTTTTTTTTTTTTTTTGCCAGACAGGACATTCATAGATAGCCCAGTCTTTCCTGCCAACAAATTAGGTTCTTGAATGAGTGACTCAGTTAGAAAAAGAGAGCAAATTGTAATACTCAGAGTTTTACATTATTTATCTAATACTAGATAGCAAAGACAACTACATCCTTTGGCAGTGGTGATATACAAGTGCCTGACTTCTTAATTATTAACTTCCACAGACATGCTAGATGTGGCTCCATCTTACTTCTCTAGCCTTTTTTAGTGACCATTTGACATTCTCATACCTTTTTTTTTTTAACATTGCAAATGCATTGTATTTATTTATTTATTTACTATAATTTATTGTCAAGTTTGCTAACATGCAGTGTATACAGTATACTCTTGGCTTCAGGAGAGGATTCCCATGGTTCATTGTTTGCATACAATGCCCAGTGCTCACTCCAAGTGCTCTCCTACAGTATATTATATTTAAAGTTTACAGTATATTATATTTAAAAAAAACTACAGTATATTATATTTAAAGACTGATTCTCAAGATTTTTCTGTCACTTATGCTCTTTTCTATCACAAAAATCACTGAAGCCTATGAGAATCAAGTCTTGTCTTTTAGGAGGCTATTCGGTTTAGATTATTTGAATGCATTCCACTGTCTTTTCATTTATAATTTACTCATTTCTTATTTTGAGAAAAATAGCACATATATGTAAAAAGTGAGCAGAAATTGGAATTGAGTGATATGATTGCTCTGGATCAGAGTAGTGCATCATTCTTTTTTCGTGAAATATTTCTTCTCAGTATAAAAAATGATATGTTGTGTATTGATAAGTACTACTTTTTTTTTAGACATTTTTTAATGTTTATTTTTGACAGAGAGAGAGAGAGAGAGCATGAGTGAGGGAGGGGCAGAGAGAGAGGGAGATACAGAATCCCAAGCAGACTCCAGGCTCTGAGCTGCCAGCACAGAGTCTGACACGGGGTTCGAACTCATGAACAGTGAGATCATGACCTGAGCTGAAGTCAGACGCTTAACCGACTGAGCCACCCAGGCGCCCCAATAAGTACTACTTTAATTGCAAGTGACTAACATCAGATACTTTACGTGAAACAAAAAAAGGGGGTGAGAGAGATTTGTGCTTGGGACAGAGGTCTACTTCATGAAATGTAAAGGGGAGTTGAGCAAACAGTATCCAGTTGAGCAAACTTGCAGCTGAAAATATTAAAACCATGATTAGGGCTAGAGACTTCATTTGGGCTTGGGGGTTTTTCTATCTACTGTGATCTCTATATTTTTCTGTATAACTGTTTCATTTTCCTTCCTTACTGCACATTCGCTTTCTATATGTGTTAGAAAAATCAGGGGACCGGTGTCTGCACGTGAGCTTTAGTTACTATGAAGAACGCATAAAACCAACTGTCCCTTGGTCCCCAAATTCAAAATTCCTGAAGAAGAGACATTTTCTACCGATGGTTAAAAAAGACCACATAGATATAATATATACTCAGGAATTATTTATAACTTAGTAAATCCGGTAATTATTACAGTGCAATCACTATTAATTTATAGTGTCTCTAGACCATAGTGTATCATGCATCTTACGTGTAGTAGGCAGTACCCCAGTGTGGATTCTCCAGTAGATTAGTCACTAACAAAATTTCATGAAACAATGTCCACTTTAGTTTTTGAATTCTACAAATGCTTAATGCAGGGTATAGCACAAACAAAACTCTCAATCAAAATGTTTAAAATACTAAGTGTTTCAGTAAAAATAAATAATCTGGCTAAGATTTAATCTTAGTAATATTGAATATAAACTGCTTAGAGTTTTGCTTCTCCTTATGTTCGTCTAGAACTCAGGTCCCCTGTTCTCACACTCTATAAGGCTACCGTAAAGACGAAACATCCCATAGAAAGCAGGATGTTCCTTAAAACTGTTGGGTTAAAGAAAACAGAACAGAAAATGGAAATCAAGATGGGTACCAAGAAAAATAATGGTGTCAGAAGAAATTATCCAGACAGAATATCATGTATTTAACAATTTGACTAAGAATATACCATTGTCTTTTTCTTCAAAATTGAATCATTTAATCTCTTTTGCAGCTTTAATATAATGTGTAATATAATTTATAACTACTAAATGTGCATACTAAATCATTACCACAAATAGGTACTTGTGTAAAGAGTCCTTTAAATAGCTTGAAATTAGTCATAAGTTTAGCTAAAGCTTTTAACTATCAAAACATATCTCAAATTTTAACATTTCTTATATCAAAACTCCTTTGTATCTAAGTATTATTAATGGAACAAAATGTCATTATTTCTTTTATTTCCAAATGTCTAGTTCTGGAATATAAAATTAAAAATTCAAAGAAGTTAAAGCAAATATGACATTAAAATAAAATTCTGCTTCTTCTTAAAATTTTACATTTGCTTTAAATTTAAGCAAAATAAATCAATACACATGTATTTTGTATATGCTTTTCATATAAGCTCATGCGGTAGCACTAATAAAAATTTAATTCCTTGCCCTCCCTCTACTTCTTGACAAACAGGCTAGCTTCTAGGGAAATTCACAAGATAAGTCATCTGGCTACATTCTCATAAAAACAAGGCTCTGAGAGGAACTACCTGCACTTAAAAAAAAGAGATCATGTTTATAATGCATATTTCAGTGATTTTTTTTCCAACTGAGAATTATTGTCTATAAAATCTCAGCACAGAAATAAGAAAAATATGTTTCCATGTAGGTACCAAAATCCCTTCTTACAAAGTCTTTTCAAAATTCTTATGAAAGATTCTGAAAAAGGAAAAATATACTCTAACACTCAAAAAGAGAAACACCTTTCAGATTCTAACACAAATTCAATCTATATTTCTTGTCAATGGATAAAATATCATTTTGTATGCAAACTTTCTCACATCCTAACCCAATTTTATCCTCCCAGGTAGGGTGGCTATGAAGTCACTTATCTGAGCTCATCCCTGCTTCAGGTCATCAGCATAAGCTTTCAGAAGTTTATTCATTGTATATTTATGTACTTTTGTCCCAAGTGGTTAATAAAAATATGTAATTAAACCCTAAAGGAATAAGGGAGAATAACCTTATTCCAGAAATGAGCAAATTAAAAAGTAGAGATGTGCACAAACAAAACAAAATAACAAAACCTTATGATTAGTATTCTTATTTGCAATAAAAAGGATCAGATACACATTTATATCTATATTTAGAATTACATATATACCATTGGAGTTAGAATTTACAATTCTGAGGTACACAGAGAAAAACCAAGATTATGGAAAGAAAACATTTGCTTCACTTAGGATTAACAATTGTGTTTTATAACACTGGTGGCCTAGTCAGACGGTGGATATGAAAGATGATTTAAATTTAAACCTCAATAAATTGGATATTAGAATTTTCTGGTGAATATCACAACTCTGTGTTATATTCTCTTTTTTCACAAGTGGAAAGGGAGAGAATTATTTTTTAGTCTCACATCAAGTTTTAGGCAAAGAGACTTTATGAGAAGACCAAACAGAATTTTGTATTTGTCTGCTGAAGTCTGCTTACAGAGCGAGGCTGGTTAATTTCATGAAGACTTAATGAAGGATGGACAGAACCAGGAGAGGGATCTTCTTGAGGAAAGCTCCTAGAGTTTGGTGGGGCAAGGAATGCTTAGAGCTGTCTGTCAGGAGTAAGAAAAAAGGTTGGAGTGCAGTTATTTTTATATTTTTCTCGACTGCCTGAGGTGGCATGGACCCTATCAAGAGAGTTAGGGGAGGAATTTTAAGTGGTCATCTGGTAGAAATATATCTTCTCTTGGAAACACAGGTGAGGGGCCCCCAGTGGAGGAGAGTCTGAAAAGTCTACACAGCTTTCCACAAAACATAGTCTGATTATCTACTGAACTTAGAGAATGTCAATGACAGATAATTACAAGTCAACTAGGATTTAGCCTGGGCACTGTTCCAACATTGAAAGGATCACTAACCATGTTAAGCAAGTTGAAGAGATTGTGAGGAAAAGAAACATTAGACTGGGGAAAACTAGAGAAAGAATCAGTTATGTCCACTTCAGGTGTGTAAAATGGAGCAGGTTAAGGCAGAGGGAGAATATAAGTTTAACTCCATGGAATTCAGAGTATATTTATTATATATAGTATATTAATCAGATTTCTCTGGAGAAACAGACCAATATGATGTCTGTATGTATGTTTATAGGTCTATCTATCTATCAATCATCTATCTATATACTTCTATATAAATCTATCATCTATATATCTATGTATCTAAGTGATTATCTATCATCTATCATCTATCTATCTATATATTTATCTATCTATCTATCATTCTATCTACCTATCTATCTATCTAGAAAGAGGGAGAGAGATTTTAGGAAATTGTCTCATGTGATTGTAGAGGCTGGCAAGTCTAAATTCTGCAGGCTAAGCCAGTGGGGTGGAGACTCAAGTAAAAGCTGCAGTTTGAGTCCAAAGGCAGTCTTTTGGTAAAGGTTCCTTTTCCTCCAGTGAATTTTATTTTTTATATTAAAGCCTTCAACTGATTGGATGAGGCCCACCCACGTAATGGGAGATAGTCACTTTATTCGGGCTATTGATTTAGTTTTTTTAAGTTTGTATTTATATTCAAGTTAGTTAACATACAGTGTAATATTAGTTTCAGGTGTACAATATAGGGATTCAACACTTCTACACTACATCCAGTGTTCATCACAGCAAGTGCATTCCTTAATCCCCATCACCTATTTCACCCATCCCCCACCCATCTTCCCTCTGGTAACAATCCGTTTGTTCTGTATAGTTAAGAGTCTATTTCTTGGTTTGCCTCTCTCTCTTTTTATTCCTCCTTTGCTTATTTGTTTTGTTTCTTAAATTCCACATTTGAGTGAAATCGTATGGTATTTGTCTTTCTCTGACTAATTTCACTGACCATAATACTCTCTAGCTCCATCAATTTCATTGCAAATGGCAAGATTTCTTTTTTTTTTATGGTTAATATTCCATTGTATATTTATATCACATCTTCTTTATACATTCATCAGTTGATGGGCATGTGGGCTGCTTCCATATCTTGGCTATTGTAGATAATGCTGCTATAAACACTGGATACATATATCTCTTTGAATTAGTATTTTTGTATTATTTGGGTAAATATCTAGTAAGGGAACTGCTGAATCATTGGATACTTCTATTTTTTTACCTTTTTTAAATGTTTATTTTTGAGAGAGAGAGAGAGAGAGACAGAGAGAGACAGAGTGCAAGTGGGGGGGTGCATAGAGAGAGGAGAGGGAGACAGAATATGAAACAAGCTGCAGTCTCTGAGCTGTCAGCACAGAGCCTGACGTGGGGCTCAAACTCACAGACCACAAGATCATGACCTGAGCCGAAGTTGGACACTTAACCAACTGAGCCACCCAGACACCCCAAGGGTACTTCTATTTTTAATCAAAATCTATTGAAAAGAGAAGTCATAGGATTGACCTTAAATGGCATCAATGAGATTGGGAAAAGTAGTCTTAAGTGCAGTTAGTCAGGGGAAAAATGATTTTGCTTCAATCAGACCTTAAAATAATACAACATAAAGAGCACCTGGGTGGCTCAATCTGTTGAGTGTTGAACTTCATTCAACTCATGTCATGATCTCGCAGTTTGTGAGTTTGAGCCCCACTGTGGGCTCACTGCTGTCAAGCTTGTCAGCGTGGAGCCTGCTTCAGATTTTCTGGCCCCATCTATCTCTGCCCCTCCCAGCTTGCACTCCCTCTCTCTCTCTCAAAAATAAATAAACATTTAAATAATAATAATAATAATACAACACAAAAATGGTAGCAAAGGGAAGGGGAATTCCCTGACTCTCTCTTTTTTCTCTCTTTCTCAGCTATTCTGGATCGAAAAGTAGGGAAAAAGAAATTCTATTTTCTCCAAGAAAAATAAACTTATATTAATTTCTATTTTTTAAGTGTTTATTTATCTTGAGAGAGAGTGCAAATGGGGAGGGGTAGAAAGAGAGGGAGAGAAAGAATCCCAACCAGGCTCCATTCTGTTAGCACAGAGCCTGAAACAGGGCTCAATCTCAACAATCATGATATCATGGTCTTAGCCAAACTCAAGAACTGGACGCTCAACTGACTGAGTCACCCAGGTGCCCCTCTTATATTCATTTTTAATAGAAAAGTGTATTAAAGTCTATTGGGAAATTATAAGTCATAAATCCTAATGTAATCATTCTTTTTGCCTATCTTAATCCCTACTCTTGTTAACTCCAAAGTATTATCTACTTTGTATCTAATTCTAGGTGGGTGTATGTTTGAAAAACTCAGAAAACTGCACTGACTGTACTCACTTTATATTTAGGACCAATAATATTGAATAAGTTCTAAGTGTTTCCCAATTTTCTATCACAGTTTTCTGCTCCACTCTCCCACTTTCCTGGATGCCTTTTCCACAAATTTTCTCCACTCTTCAAGCCACCAGAAAATCTTTTTTCTACTCCAAGACTCTATTGATAAGCATACTACGTATTTCTCAGTGAAAATAGAAGCAATTAAAAAAGACATTCCGCACATTCCTTCTACACATAAATAAATTTGCTTGCACATAAATTGCTTTACGTATTGTTAGGATAGGTAAATTCTTATAATCTTCTGTAAGGCCATGACCTCCTTTGTAAATTAGATTTCATCCCTTCTTACACAGCAAAGACATTGCTCTAGGAATTATATTCTTCCTCTTAACCATCATTGTGTTTTTGAATGTATCATTCTGATCGAACAAACACATGCTATAGGTATAATAGCAAAGGATACTGTACGTCTTACATACCAAAACTTTTTTTTCTTGATCTTGTTTTACCCCTAAGCAACTACCTCATTTTTCATCTCCCCTTGAAATCAAACACCTAAATAAACATTGTCACACTCATTAACTCCATTTCTTCACCTCCAGTTATTACCTGTATTTACTCTAATCAGATCTTCATGCCTGCTAGTTCAAAGAAACTTCTTGTCAAGGTCACAAGCGGCTGCTATATTGCCAAATCCAATGCAAAACTCTTAGATTTCATCTTACTGGAACTGTCAGGAATATTTGACAGGGTTTAAATGCCTCCTTCTTGAAAAAGTTTCTTCATGTGAATTCTGGAACAGCATTCTTTTTGGTTCTCTTTATTATGCATAACTTTTACTCAATTTCTTCTGCAGATTCTTTTGTTTTGAGAGAGAGAGAGAGAGTGAGAGAGAGAGCACAACTGCAGGAGGAGCAGGGGAAGAGGGAGAGAGGGAATTTTAGGCAGACTTTATACCAATGCGGGACTCATCCTCACAACTGTCAGATCATGACCTGAGCCAATTATCAAGATACGACTGAGCCACACAGGCAACCCTTTTCTGTAGATTCTTAACCAACTTCTAGAATGTAGGCCTTTACATGTTATATATGTGCAAGACTAACAAAGGGGCCATTCTCTTTTTTTTTTTATTTGTATTCAACGCTGATTTTTTTTTTAAGTCTCTTGTCTGCAAATTCCATTAATGTGCTAAGGATTTCAAACTTTGCATCTTGAAAATAGACTCTACTTTCAAACCCAGATTTGTGTGTCAAACTGCAAACATAGCTCCATTTAGAAGTTACTTCAAAGTTAATGAATCCAGGTCAGGAGATATTTTTTTCTGTAAAAATATTCTCTCACAATCTGACACTTTAGTTGATGAACACTGAATTAACTAGTCACTGTGGCACACACATTCACACACATAAAGACCTACACAAATTGGAACTTTGACTCCCTTCCCTTTTACCTCACATTCAAATCATCTTAATATCTAATAATTTTCTCCTTCACAAACACTCACACACACAGACACACACACACACACACACACACACACACACACAGTCCAATCATTCTTTTTATTCTGGTGCAGACTAAAGTAATCCGTTACCTGCATTATTTCAATAATTCTCTTAATTGTTCTCACACTTTCCAACATGGAGTCTCCACATAGTAGTCAAAGATCTTTTTAAAACAAAATTGAATCAGATTAACAGTCTTTGCAAAGTATTACAATAGCTTCCCAATTTATTCAGAGTATAATTAAGAGTCTTTAAAATTTTTTTTATCTTTTTATTTTTGAGAGGGAGACACAGTGAGAGCAGGGGAGAGGCAGAGAGAGAGGGAGACACAGAATCTGAAGCAGGCTCCAGGCTCTGAACCATCAGCACAGAGCCCGACATGGGCTTGAACTCACAGATTGCAAGATCATGACCTGAGCTGAAGTTGGAAGCCCACTGACTAAGCCACCCAGAGGCCCCTAAATCAGAGTCTTTACAATGACCTACAAAACCCTATGTAGTCTTTTCCCCACCACACATGTGGTTCTCTGACTTCATGTGAAAACTTTTTTTTTCCCCATTGCTTGTTCTCTTCCAGTAATATTTGCTTCTTTTCTGGTCATGAAAACAAAAAGCCGGTTTCTATTTCAAGACCTCTGCACTTGTTCTTTTGTCTTCCTGATACCTTCCTGATGCCACCACAGATGCTCAGTCCTATACTTCTTTTTGTTAAAGTGTGACTTTGTCAGAGACTCTACCTGATTATCCTCTGTGAGATAGAAACACACAGGATTCCTTATCCCTATTAGCGGGCATCACATAAGTACATAGCACACACACTTTGTTTTTTATTCTTTTTGTAAGTTCTATTTTAATTCCAGTATCGTTAACATACAGTGTGATGTTAGTTTCACGTGTACAATACTGTAGTGCTCCAACACTGACATACATCACCTATGTTCATCACAACAAGCACACTCCTTAATCCCCATCACCTATTTCACCCATCCCCCTACTCACCTCCCCTCTGGTAACCATTGGGTTTTTTTTTTAAAAAAATTAATGTTTATTTCTTTTTGAGAGACAGAGTGCAATCAAGGGAAGGGGAGAGAGAGAGGGAGACACAGAATCAGAAGCAAGCTCCAGGCTCCGATCTGTCAGCACAGGGCCCGATGTGGGGCTTAGACTCAAAAACTGTGAGATCATGACCCAAGCCAAAGTCGGATGCTTAACTGACTGAGCCATCCAGGCACTCCTGGTAACCATCAGTTTGTTCTCTACAGTTTAGAGTCTGTTTTTGGTTTCCCTCTATTTCTTTTTTTTTCCTATGCTCGTTTTTTGTTGTTGTTGTTGTTGTTGTTGTTGTTATTTCTTAAGTTCCACATATGAGTGAAATCATCTGATATTTGTCTTTCTTTGACTGACTTATTTCACTTAGTATTATATTCTCTGACTCCATCCATGTCATTGCAAGTGGCTAGACTTCATTATTTTATGACTGAAAATATTCCATTATATATGTAATTTGTATGTATGATAGATAGATAGATACCACATCTTCCTTATCCATTCATCTATTGACAGACACTTGGGCTTCTTCCATACTTTGGTTATTGTAAATAATGCTGCGCTAAAGAGAGGGGTGCATGTGTTGCTTTAAATTAGTGTTTTTTTTATTTTTGTGGTAAATACCCAGGGTAAATTCCTGGATCCTAGGATAGTTATATGTTTAAAGTTTTAAGGAACCTCCATACTGTTTTTCCACAGTGGCTGCACCACTCTGCATTCCCACCAACCATGAAAGAGGGTTCCTTTTTCTCTAAATCCTGCGACACTTGTTGTTTCTTGCATAATTTATTTGTTTATTGTTTATCCCACGTGAATGTGAGAACTATGATGGCAAGAACTCTATCTGCTTTGTGTAATTATGCAGTCCTTACACCAGGAACATTACCTAACCCTCAGTGGATGTTTAATAAATATTGTTAAAATAACAGGTAGATGTGTGAATGAAGAGACGGATGTGTACATGGATGATGGGGGTGTCAATGAGAGTTATTTTGTGATATCAGAAATAGAAACATTTATGCTGCTCCACAGACCAAATACCAAGGAGTAACTAAAACTTTTAGAAACAGCTGTGCAATTTGAAACGGAGGCTATCATCCCAATTATTGGAAAAAGCTCCAAAGTAAAAGCAATATTCCAGGTAGAAGGGGGCTTACTCTGCGTTTGTAAGGATAGATCCTAGCCTTACAGGTTTACCAATACTGGAACAGAAGAAAAATTATTTTAAGCATAAGGGTAACATGGAAATAGTGAACAGAGCTGATGGACCTGAAGTGATCAGAGGAATAATGATAAAGGGGATCACACTGAGTTCTGCATGGGTCCATGGGGGAGGTGAAGTAGTGGGGACATGAGAGGTTATGGGTTTGTCACAGTCTCCTCACATGTTGATAGTATTAAGTAGAGCTCAGCACCTTGCCCTTAGGGTTTGGCACAATAAAAACAATTTTTTCCAAGATATACAGTGAAATTACTGGCAACTGGCTTTACATATTTTTACTTTCTTACTGGTAACTTTCAAAACTTTGTTAAGTGGCCTGACTGAAGGGAAAGTTTCTAATTGACTTCATGGAAAACTCTAGAAGATGGATAAATAGATAGATGATAGATGGATGATAGATTGATTTACTCAATGTTAACAGATTTTAGAAAAATCACAAAGATAGCAATTTAATACTACTAGTTAATTTTTATATCATGACAACTAATATTTAACTATTATCTTCCTCCACTTGGCTTTTGATGCAGTTTGCTTAAATCAATAATATTACTTTTAATACTATAGAAGGGTCTGGTATTTTTATGTTTTTCTCCTTTCTAAAGCACAATGATTTCTTTTCATTTTATGTTTATTTTGAAAGAGAGAGCATGTGCACACAAGTGGGAGTAGGGTCAGAAAGAGAGGGGAGAGAGAATCCCAAGCAGTCTCTGCACTGTCAGTGCAGAGCCCCATAGGGGGCTCAATCTCACGGATCATGAGATCATGACCTGAGCAGAAACCAAGGAAGCTCAACCAACTGAGCCACCCAGGAGCCCCAAAATCATTGATTCCTGTAATGAATTTAGAACTATATATACATATATATATATATATATACACACACACACACACACACACACACATACATACACACATATATATACACACACACACTACACATATAGTTATTTTGATAGAATATTGAAATTACAGTTAACAGTCAGGCATAGAATCCTCAATAAATTTGAATAAGAGACATTTGATCAAGCTATCCTAAAGATAAAGAAAAAAAGTATGCAATTTAGAAGATAATCAGCTTGAAATAAGTGTGTCTTTACAAATATTATATGTTCTCACAGAAAGGAAGTTGATAGTTAGTCTTACTTAGCAAAACAGCTATATTATTTTACCCCCCTACACAAAGTTTATTAGATAAGAGACATTTCTATGGTTTCCCCAGAAATTTTAAAACAAGATTAAGTATATGCTGTAGTACTGCTCCCTCTACTTTATAAATAGTATTTTCTCAATTATGTTGAGAGCAAGGGAGTTATAAACATATCACATATTGCTTTTCAACATTCTAGCCATCCTATAGGGATAATAAGCCTGTTGTCTTAAAAACAGAATAAGATTTTATCTAGAGTAGTTTGATATCATAATACCAGAGACACATGGAACCATTTAATGAATGAAATCTGACTAAATAAATGAGCTTATTCATTTCAAATCTATACAAACATCCCAGCCCATATCAGACAAAAATTAAAATTGTGTGTAGGGGGCAGGGGAGCTTATGATTCATTTCATTTTCATTGATTAATAGATTTCTCATTTTTCCAGGAGATAGCTGCAAGATTTCAATCTATGCAAGTAATTAATTGGATAGTCTTGTTATTTTCCTATCTAACAGAAATGAGCAAGTGACACCTAAGTGTAGGTGAAATAAATAGGCTCCTTTTTATCATCCTGATAACATTTTTCCACTATTGTTTTTCAATTAACGTGTAAATGAAAGCAGCCTGCCCAGCGCTACTATAAAACAGATTTTATAACAAAAGAGAACAAGATTTAGTGTTTCTGGCGTGCATGAGAAACACTGTAGTTTTTACAATTTAGAGAAAATAAAGGTGATATTATATATTCCTCATTTTAATATAAAGACATAAGAGCAAATCAATAAAATTTGCTTACATTAATTTAGAAATGTTATAACATAGAAATAGTCTGTCATCTTTTATTTAATAGACTAATGGAGCACTTTAAAATATTTTCCTGAAAACTTTGTCAATGAGATGTTTTCAGAAAATTGTTGTTAGAGTATACAATAAAAATCTGCTGATTTAATTAAAAGAGGACACTTTCTAAAAATACTTGTTGAGGTTTAATAGGAAATTAATTAGTTATGATCTAGTCATTTCTAATAGTTAATCCTTTTCCATCAGAACATGTTTTGAGCTTACTTATGTCTGTTTCATTGTAAATACTGTTGTCACTTTCTCATATTAATATGAGAAATATGTCATATATTAACATGATAATATATATAAATCCTAGATATATATTCCATGTAATACTGTAATGAACAGTATTCTAGGGTTACTTGGTTAGATGGAGTTTTTTTTCTTAATATGACATTTATTGTAAAATTGGTTTCCATACAACACCCAGTGCTCATCCCAACAGGTGCCCTCCTCAATGCTTATCACCCACTTTCCCCTCCTTCCCACCCCCCCATCAACCCTTATTTTTTTCTCAGTTTTTAAGAGTCTCTCACGGTTTGCCTCCTTCTCTCTCTGTAACTTTTTTTTAAACAATCACCTGTCAAAACTAAGGTTAGTCTTTAAATGGAAACTGTAAGTGGTGTCTGGGTGGCTCAGTTGGTTGGGCATCTGACTGTTGATTTCCGCTCAGGTCATGATCTCATGGTTTGTGAGACTGAGTCCCTGTTGGGCTCTGCACTGACAGCATGGAGTCTGCTTAGGATTCTCTCTCTCTCCTTCTCTCTCTGCCCCTCTCCTGGTCTCTCTGTCTCTGGAAAAAAAAAAAAACTAAGAAAAAAATAAAATAAAGAAATAAAAATAAAGAAGCATATCTTGTGGTTTTTCTTAATTGCCACACAATTACACACTATTTATGTCTTATTTTATCATAACTATTTTCCAATGTATAAGAACACAAATGAGACATATTTCAACAACCTTACTTTACACAACTTAAAGTCAGTAAAAACAAAATGTAAATTTGATTTCATGGAAGCCATCTCACTTTTTTACTTTCATTGCCTACTAATAAGTAGAGAGAGGGGAGGACTAGCCCTTTAAACTCTGTGTGATAGTGCTGTGAATAGAATGCTAGCTCTCAGAGACAAAGGTAGTAACAGACAGTTGCCACAGCCAAAAAGACCTGGGGAACACCAATACATAAGCAGACACGGCCAAAAGGAAGCAGTTGGCACCTGGCACGCTGGAATAGCATGTATGTCGAGCAGTACCAGTGTCCTGAGATTCTAAATATGATTATTTAGACCTGCAATTAGACCTTAGATGTGCAATTAGACCTTAGACCTGCAATTAGAACTTAGATCAATTTCATCAAATTACAGAGGAAAACACCAACACTTAACGCTAAGCAGGAAGATGAAGAAGTGGCATTCATTTCTTCCCATTATTGAAAAATCTGGTCGAGATACCAATTTGAACACAGAAACATTTTCTCCTTTCTTCTCTGAAATTTCTTGAGAAAATATCAACAGTCATTTTAAAATATTATAATTAAACATCATACAAAGAATTGAAAAGATTATACCATTTAAAATAAAGTGAGACAAGGATGAATTATTTAAAAATATCATTCAAGAAGACAGAAATAAAAGCTAAAACATATTAATGAGTAGGAATATTCCATAGAATAAATCTGTGGACTCTCCAAAAATTATTCTATAAACACAATGCAACTCCAATCAAGAAATCCTAACAAAAATTTCATATGTAAGCTAAAAAGATGAGTTTAAAATTTGCATAGAAAAGCAAAGGTCTAAATGAAGCAAAGACTCTCCTAATAAACAAAAAGAAGCCTGGGAAATTTCCCTGCCATATACTAGAATATGTTGTCAGTAGTAATGAGCTCTATGCCATTAACACCAGATTATATATACAGATTAGTTGAAGGGTATAAAGAGTAAAGAAGCAGACCCACACATACAGGTATATGACACAAACACATTGTGTAGCAGTGAGCAGAACATAACTGTGTAATAAATGGTGTTCAGATGATTGGTTACCTCTGTGGGTAAAAGAATTTGATAGCTACTGAACAATATACACAAAACTTATTTTATTGTCAATTAAACACCTAAATGTTGAAAGCCTTCTTTCTAAAGCTTATAAATTAGATGATAAACTAACTTTATCATTTCAGATAGAAAAAATTCTCAAATAACTATTGAAAACAGATACTATCCATGTGTTATCTTGAAAAAATGAATGTGATATTCAATCACAGACCATGCTGAGACAAAAAAACAAAACAAAAACAAAGCGTAAATAGAAGATATCAAAGGTCACCATAAAATGTAAAAGTAAATAAATAAATAACAGTATATTTGCCACTCATGTGAAAAACTACATCAAATCAATAAATAATGATGAATATCCATACAGAAAGGAAATTCAAAGAAAAGAGACTTAGGGCTCCTGGGTGGCTCAGTCTGTTAAGCGGCCGACTTCAGCTCAGGTCATGATCTCGCGGTCTGTGAGTTGGAGCCCCGCCTCGGGCTCTGTGCTGACAGCTCAGAGCTTGGAGCCTGTTTCAGATTCTGTGTCTCCCTCTCTCTCTGCCCCTCCCCCGTTCATGCTCTGTCTCTCTCTGTCCCAAAAATAAATAAACGTTAAAAAAAATAGAAAAAAAAAGAGACGTGTAATCTACAGTATGAGAAAAGATGTTCCATATTATGTACTTATCAAGGTTGTACAAATTATTGACACAATTATATACCATTTATGGCCAAGCTGATTGCCAAAGATGGAAGTTTTTAAGTGCTGGTAGAAATGTTGAGAAATAGAAAATAGAATTACTTTTTTGAGAATTCAAATATCCATAAGGTAATTGATAACTAATTTGGCATCATCTAATAGAGTAAAAGAAACCCCCAAGTTATGACCTAGTTTCACCCTCAGTTACATCCTCCAGAGGAAGCTGTCACATATTGGGATGAGCCATGCTACAAACAAATGATCAGATACTTACTGTATGTTATGGTAAAAAAGGGTTTCTCAGTGAGGGTAAGGACAATTAAATTATTGTTTGTTCATGTCATTGGGTTCCACCAAACCATGAAAATAGATGAACTGGATTCATCAAATTGACAAAAATGAATGTTGCTAGCATATCAAGCCAAACAACAACACAACAAGTAACAAAAGAAATATAAAATATGCAGGATAATAACAGTCTTATGAGATTTGTTGTTTTAGTACTCAAAGAAAAACTGTATATAAATTTTTAGGAGTATGAACATGTAAGTAGTTAGTTCTCCAATAACGCCAGGAGGAAAGGGGTGATGGTATCATGGGTGGCATATGCAGGAAGTTATATTTTTACTGTAAGGATTTAGTCTTTATCCGATAGGTATACGAGTGTTCATTTTATTACATGTATACATTTCTATACTTAAAATAGTTTATCAAATTTAAAAATTAAAATCATACACTTGTATGGAATCACAGAGAATAAATAAAGTATGCCACTTAAAAACTTGGATATTCGAATCAGATGGTTAGCACTGGAAGCAATAATAGAATCTATGCCATAAGAGTGTGGGAATTAGGGGCGCCTGGGTGGCGCAGTCGGTTAAGCGTCCGACTTCAGCCAGGACACGATCTTGCGGTCCGTGAGTTCGAGCCCCGCGTCAGGCTCTGGGCTGATGGCTCAGAGCCTGGAGCCTGTTTCCGATTCTCTGTCTCCCTCTCTCTCTGCCCCTCCCCCATTCATGCTCTGTCTCTCTCTGTCCCAAAAATAAATAAACGTTGAAAAAAAAAATTAAAAAAAAAAAAAAAGAGTGTGGGAATTAAAGTACAAATGCATGCAAACTGTTGAGCACGGTGCCCAGAGCATAATAGTTGCTCAATATGTATAAACTATCATTGTCACTATTATTTTTTTTATTTATATATGAAATTTATTGTCAAATTGGTTTCCATACAACACCCAGTGCTCATCCCAAAAGGTGCCCTCCTCAATACCCATCACCCACCCTCTCCTCCCTCCCACCCCCCATCAACCCTCAGTTTGCTCTCAGTTCTCAACAGTCTCTTATGCTTTGGCTCTCTCCCACTCTAACCTCTTTTTTTTTTTTCCTTCCCCTCCCCCATGGGTTCCTGTTAAGTTTCTCAGGATCCACATAAGAGTGAAACCATATGGTATCTGTCTTTCTCTGTATGGCTTATTTCACTTAGCATCACACTCTCCAGTTCCATCCACGTTGCTACAAAAGGCCATATTTCATTTTTTCTCATTGCCACGTAGTATTCCATAGTGTCTATAAACCACAATTTCTTTATCCATTCATCAGTTGATGGACATTTAGGCTCTTTCCATAATTTGGCTATTGTTGAGAGTGCTGCTATGAACATTGGGGTACAAGTGCCCCTATGCATCAGTACTCCTGTGTCCCTTGGATAAATTCCTAGCAGTGCTATTGCTGGGTCATAGGGTAGGTCTATTTTTAATTTTCTGAGGAACCTCCACACTGCTT